>NC_091468.1:1041941-1060120 GCF_027789765.1 Dendropsophus ebraccatus | reverse complement strand
CAGAGAGCGAGCCGGCATCAGAGTCTTCAGCCCTAGACACAGCTCTTCACACAAGCTGCATTCCAGGAGGGACAGGAGACTGCGGGGTGACGGGAGGCTGCGGGGTGACGGGAGGCTGAGGGGTGACGGGAGGCTGCGGGGTGACGGGAGGCTGAGGGGTGACGGGAGGCTGAGGGGTGACGGGAGGCTGCGGGGTGACGGGAGGCTGCGGGGTGACGGGAGGCTGCGGGTCATTAGCAGCGGGGGGCTGTTACACACAGTAGCCGACCCCCACTGCTTCTGGAGAGGCTCAGGATGGGTCAGTGTGACAGCGGCTTCTGCACAGTTATATAGCCGTCACTAGCGATCGCTGTGTGCGGCTATAACTTCTCCCTGCAGTGAGCGGAGGAAGGGGCGGGCGGAGGAGGAGGAAGTGACGCCAGGGGGCAGCACTCAGAACATGGCCGGCGCTCTGCTAGCCGCCGGCTGTGTTCTCTGCTCTATACTTTATGTTAAGCTGCGTTATTAGGCAGCTTAATATAAAGTATCGATACCAGGAAATCCTGGTACCGAATCGTTTTTTTGCCCGAAATATCGATAGTAGTATCGATATTTCGGTGCATCGTGCATCCCTAATGTAGAGCGCAGAACTTGGGAAAGTTGAAGATAGTTTTTACGTGCTTCACGTTTCTGGGCAGCCACATAAGAAATGATTTGGCCCCTTAGAACGGCTTTTGCAGTCTCCCAGAAAAGTATTGGGGATTGTGTATGTTCAGCATTGTTAGAATAAAAGTCTGAACACCAATTTTTTAATAGTTTGATAAATGATTCATCATTAGCTAAATGAGAAGGAAATCTCCAAATAATATCGGATCCCTTCTGAAAAATGTCTCTTAATTGTAAACTAACAGGGGAGTGATCCGAAATGACTATATCATGAATTTCAGAGTCTTCTACTCTGCCAAGAGAGTCCGGTGACACTAAACAGTGGTCTATTCTTGACCAGGCCGTTTGGGAGTGAGAGTAAGAGTGTTCTCTACCATCTGGGTGTAGATGACGCCAAGAATCAGATAGGGAGGTAGAATTAAGGAAGTTGGATAAAATATTATCTGATGAAGTATATACAGTAGGGGTCTTAGTTCTTTTTCTATCTTCAGTTGTATTAGAACAGTATTTAGGTCTCCACCAACTATTTTAAGATTATTGTCATCTTGCAGAATGAGGTTTTCCAATTTTTTAAAAAAATCAGGTCTCTGAGTGTTGGGAGCATAGACGTTATATATGCTATATTTGCCCGCTGGAGTGTCAATAAGAAGATGACATATCCTGCCTTCATCATCTTCATATTGAGATAATACCGTACAGGCTACATTTTTATGTGTAAGAATAACTACCCCGCCTTTACGGTTAATAGCTGGTGAACCATAAACTGCACCCACCCAAAAACGTTTAAGTCTGAAATAATCCGATTCAGTTAAATGTGTTTCTTGCAATAATACTATATCGGCCCTAAGTCTCTTAAGGTGTTTCAGTCTAGAAGTCCTCTTAGATGGGGAACGTAGTCCCTTAACATTCCAAATATTAATAGAAGAGGAGGTGTTAAGAAGAGACCCTGGAAGCACAATAACATAGTGGGTAACCCTGTCAGGCAGAAAGAGAGGATAGCATGTAGCATATTCAGACAAACTAAAGGTCATATACCTAAGAATAAAACAGATAACAATATAAACTAAGCGAATAACGTGAGATGTGGACTTCACTTTTTTCGTATTGTCCAATGTTCGGAGCATTCGCAAACTCCGCATTATGGAGAAGAAATAAAGAGAAAGAAATAACTGGTGGAGAGGTCACATCAACCTCCGCTCCACTAAATGAGTCTATATTAAAATTAAAGACATACACATCCCTACCCTCCTGAGAAATGTGTGAGTTGTCACAGGGAAGCAAATAAATAAAATGGAGAGCCAGTATATAATGATTAGTACTTAAAGCGTAACTGTCATGTGTTTTTTTATTGCAGAAATCAGTAGTATAAGCGATTTTAAGAAACTCTGTAATAGGTTTCATCAGCCAAAAAAGCCTCCTTCTGTACTCAAGAAGCAATCTCCCAGCCTCCCCCCCGACTTCTTATCTGTGCATTATCAGGCAAACACGTCTTCATTACAGAGAAGCCAGTGAAGACGGGTTCTTCTCTCTCCATTGTAAGCCTATGAAGGGGGGAGGGGCTGAGGGAGATGAGGGAGCAGGAAGAGGTGACATGAAGGTCAGCTGTTTGTAGACTCTCTGGGCACCTAAACCGCAGGATTCAGGGGTCAGAAAGGTCAGTGCTTATCTATGAACTTACTGAGAGAAGATTGCAGGGTGTTGTGCTGTGCAGGACTGCTCCGTGCTCACTCACTCCTAACAGCCCCTCCCCTCTCCATAGCCACATAATGGAGACAGAAATCCTGCTTCATCTGATGTGAGGGGGGAGGCTGGGAGATTGCTTTTTCACTACAGAAGGAAACTCTTTTAGTACATAAAACCTATTACAGAGTTTCTTAAAATCGCTTGTACTATAGATATTTACGCTTTAACCTCTTAAGGACATATGACGTACCGGTACGTCATATGTCCTCATTAGCACTTCAATGCGGGGCCACGCGGCGACCCCGCTTTGAAGCGCTGCAGTCCCGGGTGCCGCGTGTAGCCCGGGACCGCCGCTATTAGCGGGCACGGTCTGATCGCCGTGCCTGCTAATTAGCTAATCGGAGGCAGCTGTCAAAGTTGACATCTGCCTCCAATTACTGGAGGCAACCGTTCCCTGGTTTCTAGTGGGGGAGATCTCAGTTACTGATGTCGGCCGGGGACTCGTCCAAGATGGCGCCGTCCCCGGCTCGGCACTCGTTTACTTCCTGCTATCTCATTGATCTCTGCAGCATATCTATGCTGCAGAGATCTCAATGAGAGATCAAAGTATACATACTAGAAGTCCCCCAGGGGGAATAACCCTAACCCCAGGGGGGCTTCTAGTATAAGTGTAAAAAAAAAAAAAAAAAAAAAAAAAAAAAAGGAGGAGTTGTTTATAGTAAAAAGCCCCCTCCCCTAATAAAAGTCTGAATCCCCCCCTTTTCCCAGGTTTTAAATAAAAGTAAACAAATAAATAAACATGTTTGCTATCGCCGCGTGCATAATCGCCCGAACTATTAATCACATTCCTGATCTCGTACGGTAAACGGCGTCAGCGTAAAAAAAATCCCAAAGTGCAAAATTGCGCATTTTTGGTCGCATGAAATCCAGAAAAAAATGTAATAAAAAGCGATCAAAAAGTCGTATATGTGCAATCAAGGTACCGATAGAAAGATCACATCATGGCGCAAAAAATGACACCTGACACAGCCCCATAGACCAAAGGGTAAAAGCGCTATAAGCCGGGGAATGGAGCGATTTTAAGGAACGTATATTTGTTAACAATGGTTTGAATTTTTTTCAGGCCATCCGATACAATATAAGTTATACATGTTATATATCGTTTTAATCGTAACAACTTGAGGAACATATATAACAAGTCAGTTTTACCCCAGGGCGAATGGCGTAAAAACACAGTCCCCCCAAATAAAAGAAATGCGTTTTTTTTTTCAATTTCACCACACTTTGATTTTTTTTCTGGTTTCGCAGTGTACTTTATGGTAAAATTCAGCCGTCATTGCAAAGTACAATTAGTGACGCAAAAAATAAGGATAAGGGCTGATGTGGGTCTCTAGGTGGAAAAATGCAAGTGCTATGTATGTATGGCCGTATATACACAAGGAGGGAAAAACCGAAAACGCAAAAGCGAAAATGGGCCCCGTCCTTAAGGGGTTAAAGAAGTTGTACTTAAACCTAAAACCATACAAGTTGGAATTATACATATACATGCACACACACACATATACATAAATACATACTTACACACACACCACCAAATGCATTACTACCTAGACTAAAGAAAGTAATAATGTAGTAACAAGGTGTCCCTAATATAGTATTTAGTCAACATATATAGGACTTAATAGAGAAAAAATACTCAGTGTTAATGAGCAGCATAGCGTCCAACAGAATAGAGATGGCGTTCATAATCGTTCCATTTTCTCTACCGTGTCCGTAGGACCATCCAAACGTCGTCTCTTGTGCTGGTCTTGGATAGGTGGAGTGAGACCCTTTACATCTTTTAAGGGAAGAAATGGCTTCCTCAGGAGAACTGTAAAGAGAGGCTGAACCATCCGATTTGAAGACTTTCAGTATGGCAGGATAAAGAAGAGCAAATCGTATTTGATTTTTCACCATGTTGAGCAGATGTGTGCGAAAGCTTTACGTGTTTGAACCACTGCTGCGGAGTAGTCATTAAACATGAGGATTTTGTGGCCACGAATTGCAACATCAACTGTAGATTTTTTAAAGCTTTGTAAAATGTTGTTTTTATCATTATAATTCAGATACTTGACAATCACTTGTCTGGGTTTCTGTTCCTTTTGATTTGCATCTTGCTTTCGTTTGGCTGGTGGGGGTCCCACACGGTGCGCTCTTTCCACAGTAATGTGACCGGGGATACCCAAGGCTTGGGGAATTTCTAGAGAACATATAGCATGTAATTGCACGGCTGGAATGGATTCAGGTAAACCTATAATACGTAAATTGTTGCGCCTAGAGCGGTTCTCTAGATCATCAGTCTTGTTTGTAATGAAGCTGTGACATTCATATTCTGTTGTAGTTATGTTTGTAGAATGTATTTCATCTTCTAGCAGGCTGACTCTCTCCTGAAGGTCAGTAATCTGTGTGGTGTGCCTTGCTATATCTCCCTGTATGGTTGCTGGGGAGGAAACTATAGTGGCCTCAAGAGAGGATTTTATGTCATCTAATATCATCTTGGACACTTGGATTGCCAGTGCCTTGTAAGACATATTTAGTCCTGGTATTATGGTGTGACAGAGGTCCGGCCCTGGGGTGTGTGAGGTGTTTCCTCTGTGTGTGCCTCAGCAGCAGCACCTGGTGTGGGCGCCATCTTAGGTGTCCCTGTGACAGAGCTGTGAGGTAAATGAAGGAGGGCTTATGGGGAGGTGTATAACTGCTTCCCCGCTTAATGAAGTGCTGCCTCCGACTTCTCGGCACTTAGAGAAGTCAGAGATGTGGTCCGGCAGGGCCGGTAATGTCAGGAGTCAGAGCGGGGAGCGATATTATGAGCTGAGGGTGGAGGAGCTCACTCACACTGCTGCCATCCCATACGCCCCAGAACCAGAAGTCATGGGCTGGATCATTAAGACACCTATGTAATGTTCAAACAGGAGTAAATGTTCCAGTGGCATTCCTAATGATGAAGAGGGTGGGGAGGAGGGACGGAGGGGTGGTGCAAAGTTAGGGCACGGGGCTGCAAGTTTACATTTTTTAGGACAATAACTGCATCACCTGCGGAACGGACCCCAGGACAGATCTTGGATTAAAAGCAGCTATCCGAAGGTACAAGTGGGGGGGGGGGGGGGGGGGGGGGGGCAGATTGTGGGTACAGAGTCACTTTAACATCATGTTTAATAAATCTCCCCTATAGTGTACACTCCGGCCCGGGATCCTTAGCGACTGCAGGAAAAACGGACATGTCATTCATTGACTAACGGCCGCACAGAACTGTAAGTTCACAAAATGAAATGTGCGGCTCCGGTGGTACGCTCCATTGTAGGCTACAGTGAATTGGATGTGGGCACACACGGGCCCGCATCCCCATTTACCAAAAATGAGGTTCATCCAGGATGACCTGACACCGACCGTTCTGTGACCCCGGCCATGTCTCACGCGGTGTGAACCCGGCCTGAATATAGAAACCATCCCTCCTGTATGGAGTGTAGGTTCTGACCCATCGGGGGGGCTCGGCGCAGGTCTCGTGTACCTCCTCATACATCAGGGGGGCTCGGCGGAGGTCTCGTGTACCTCCTCATACATCCAGCTTCTGACCCATTGGGGGGGGGGGGGGGGGGCTCGGCGGAGGTCTCGTGTACCTCCTCATACATCAGGGGGGCTCGGCGGAGGTCTCGTGTACCTCCTCATACATCAGGGGGGCTCGGCGGAGGTCTCGTGTACCTCCTCATACATCAGGGGGGCTCGGCGGAGGTCTCGTGTACCTCCTCATACATCCAGCCTCTGACCCATTGGGGGGGGCTCGGCGGAGGTCTCGTGTACCTCCACATACATCAGGGGGGCGCGGCGGAGGTCTCGTGTACCTCCTCATACATCAGGGGGGCTCGGCGGAGGTCTCGTGTACCTCCTCATACATCAGGGGGGCTCGGCGGAGGTCTCGTGTACCTCCTCATACATCAGGGGGGCTCGGCGGAGGTCTCGTGTACCTCCTCATACATCCAGCCACACTCTGTATAAGAAGCCATCTCACTTTATTGATGCAAATACATTCAGAATAGTAACAAACCGCTAATAAATTATTATGCTTTTATATAAATATTCTACCGCTAGAGACCTGAAGAAGGATCATCAATGAATAGTACAGGGGGTGTGGGAGAGCGCCAGGCAGGAGTGCAAGAGGAGAAAAAGATGGAGAAACATAAGGAGCAGGACACAATCAATAGACAGACTAAACTGAGAGGAGACATCAGTAACCAGTCGAGACACATAAGGGACAGGATAGAGAGATGTCACCACCTCTAGTAGCCATGACAGCAACTTGGATATAAACAGGTAGGTGAGCAACATACAAACAGCAAGAGGCAATGGCGTTACACTATGAGCGATGCTCCAGAGGGACAGAGACCTGGATGACTGAAAGGCACAAAAGCTTAGAGGCCACAGAAAATCCAATGACAGAGGAAGACAGCCAGCCAGGCCAGCGGACCAGAGGAAGACAGCCAGCCAGGCCAGCGGACCAGAGGAAGCCAGCCAGCCAGGCCAGCGGACCAGAGGAAGGAAGACAGCCAGCCAGGCCAGCGGACCAGAGGAAGGAAGACAGCCAGGCCAGCGGACCACAGCCAGCCAGCCAGGCCAGCGGACCACAGCCAGCCAGCTAGCCAGGCCAGCGGACCAGAGGAAGGAAGACAGCCAGGCCAGCGGACCAGAGGAAGGAAGACAGCCAGCCAGGCCAGCGGACCAGAGGAAGGAAGACAGCCAGGCCAGCGGACCAGAGGAAGGAAGACAGCCAGGCCAGCGGACCAGAGGAAGGAAGACAGCCAGCCAGGCCAGCGGACCAGAGGAAGGAAGACAGCCAGGCCAGCGGACCACAGCCAGCCAGCCAGGCCAGCGGACCACAGCCAGCCAGCTAGCCAGGCCAGCGGACCAGAGGAAGACAGCCAGCCAGGCCAGCGGACCAGAGGAAGACAGCCAGCCAGGCCAGCGGACCAGAGGAAGACAGCCAGCCAGGCCAGCGGACCACAGCCAGCCAGCCAGCCAGGCCAGCGGACCACAGCCAGCCAGGCCAGCGGACCACAGCCAGCCAGCCAGCCAGGCCAGCGGACCACAGCCAGCCAGCCAGCCAGGCCAGCGGACCACAGCCAGCCAGCCAGCCAGCCAGGCCAGCGGACCACAGCCAGCCAGCCAGGCCAGCGGACCACAGCCAGCCAGCCAGCCAGGCCAGCGGACCACAGCCAGCCAGCCAGCCAGGCCAGCGGACCACAGCCAGCCAGCCAGCCAGGCCAGCGGACCACAGCCAGCCAGCCAGCCAGGCCAGCGGACCACAGCCAGCCAGCCAGCCAGGCCAGCGGACCACAGCCAGCCAGCCAGGCCAGCGGACCACAGCCAGCCAGCCAGGCCAGCGGACCACAGCCAGCCAGCCAGGCCAGCGGACCACAGCCAGCCAGCCAGGCCAGCGGACCACAGCCAGCCAGCCAGCCAACCACAGCCAGCCAGGCCAGCGGACCACGGCCAGCCAGCCAGCCAGGCCAGCGGACCACAGCCAGCCAGCCAGGCCAGCGGACCACGGCCAGCCAGCTAGCCAGGCCAGCGGACCACAGCTAGCCAGGCCAGCGGACCACGGCCAGCCAGCTAGCCAGGCCAGCGGACCACAGCCAGCCAGGCCAGCGGACCACAGCCAGCCAGGCCAGCGGACCACAGCCAGTCAGGCCAGCGGACCACAGCCAGCCAGGCCAGCGGACCACAGCCAGCCAGCTAGCCACGCCAGCGGACCACAGCCAGCCAGCTAGCCACGCCAGCGGACCACAGCCAGCCAGCCAGGCCAGCAGACCACAGCCAGGCCAGCAGACCACAGCCAGCCAGCCAACCAGGCCAGCGAACCACAGCCAGGCCAGCGAACCAGGCCAGCGGACCACAGCTAGCCAACTAGCCAGGCCAGCAGTTGGGGAGACATAGGATGGGGATACTGCTTTAAGGCATCAGCCTGGTGGATGTCCCACTCTCCGGTGACCACTTTGTTTCCCTTATGTCCGCTGTTTTTTGGATATTTCCCTTTGTAGTCAGTCGATTAACAATACAGAGATTACCTGGAACCATGCGGATCAGCACCAGCAAGTTTCTCAGACTAGACACTCGGTTAGAGGGACTGTGCTGCATACTATGATCTGAGCAGAGCCCCCCCCCCCCCCCCCCCCGGTATATACCCCCAAGATATACCCATGAGTAGGGAGAGGCGGATGGTTCGTTTCAGTCGCCGTGTGTGATGGTGGGGATCCTGGGAAAGGGAGACTAGTCGTACCCCGGTATTACAGACTGCACCATGTCGGGGAGCTGTGAGTATGGGGATCCGGAGGGAGACAGCACAGATTGACCACTGGGGTCAGGAATGGATTGGTCCATGTGGATTATAGGTGGATGATGGCGGCCATTGTGGTGGTGGAAGCCTCGGAGTTTTGACATCACAATGTTAGGAACATTTCTCAGGTGGGAATGTAACTCGCTGTGGATCGTGAGGACAGAGCCGGATCTGTCCTCTCAGCACGTGACTGCCGCCCGTCTGCTTGGGGAAGGGACAAGGGTGGATATGTTCAAATAATTAAGCCTAAAAAAGTACAGAAATAAGAAAAAGATCTCACAGTAACTGTGCTGGACAAGACCCACCCGAGCAGGAAGGAGAAAAGGGGCAGAATATGGGGGAGATTACCGACATACAACGCAGACTGAGACAAAGGTCCTGAGATGTAAGGAGGGCCAGCCGTTCCCAAGAATATGGCTCAGGGTCATGGCTTCAGAAAATCGGCTACTTAGTATGGAAGAGAGGGCCAATGGGACAGAGATAGAAGACCCCAAACACATGGAGAGGCTGGAAGCACAATCCACCATCAAGATGCCAGGAGTTAGACAGGAACATTCAAGGGGAAGATCTGGTCTCTCAACACAGGGACATTTTGGTCCTCAACAATGGCAGATAATGGTCTGGAGAAACATCAAGGCTACACACAGGATATTTAATACACATGTAACGGGGAGACGCAGCAAGAGAAGGGGTTAACATGGCGTGAGACGGTCAGAGAGAGGAGACGTGACAAGTTAGTGGGGGGCAAGGAAGGGTTACCACCAAGTCTGGGGGGGGGGGGGGTCGGAGGGGTGTGCAGGGAGCGAGGGCACAGAACATAAGGAGGGTCAGAAGAGAAGTTAGGTTTCTCCATACCTAAAGCATCAATAACAGGTTACAGACCATATCTTCACATCACCAGTAAGACATACATCAGGTGGACATTCAACCACGAGAGGCAAGGCTCCCCATTAAGTCTCCCAAATGAAACAGCTACATTGCCTTCACAAAACTTTCTTATACAGAGCTTCTCCACCCATTCCTTCCTCTTGTGCTCCCCTACACGGCCTAGGTCTTCCATGTGGTCCCCACATCCCACACAGCTATTGTATATGACGAGTCAATCTTACACAAGGTCTTCTGTCGTTAGGTTACCAAACAACCCATGCTCCATGATGCCACTACTCTTATCTTAATTCTTACAGTGTAATAACCAAACCCATACTATCAATTCTCATCCTACAATACCACTGCACTACACAACCCATCATCAGGCTACACAAACAACTCCCTTGTTACTATATCACCACCCTACACAAGCCATGCCCACTCTTTAATGACACCACCATAGACAACCAATTCCGCTCTTACAAATACTTAATTCCCATTGTGCCCCAACATCACCCTATACAACCAATATCCAGTCTATATAGTATCACCCCCCCCTACACAACCAATGTCCAGCCTATATAGTATCAGCCTACACCACCACTCTCCAGTCTATATAGTATCAGCCTACACCACCACTCTCTAGCCTATATAGTATCATCACCCTACACAACCACTCTCCAGTCTATATAGTATCACCACCCTACACCACCACTCTCCAGTCTATATAGTATCACCACCCTACACAACCAATGTCCAGTCTATATAGTATCACCACCCTACACAACCACTCTCCAGTCTATACAGTATCACCACCCTACACAACCAATGTCCAGTCTATATAGTATCAGCCTACACAACCACTCTCCAGTCTATATAGTATCAGCCTACACCACCACTCTCCAGTCTATATAGTATCACCCCACTACACCACCCCTCTCCAGTCTATATAGTATCAGCCTACATATATAGTATCAGCCTACACCACCACTCTCCAGTCTATACAGTATCACCACCCTACACAACCAATGTCCAGTCTATATAGTATCAGCCTACACAACCACTCTCCAGTCTATATAGTATCAGCCTACACCACCACTCTCCAGTCTATATAGTATCACCACCCTACACCACCACTCTCCAGTCTATATAGTATTACCACCACCCCACCACTTTCCAGTCTACATAGTATCACCACCCTACACTACCACTCCCCAATCTATAGTATCAGCCTACACCACCACTGTCCAGTCTATATAGTATCAGCCTACACAACCAATTACCCCCCTACACCATCACTGTCCAGTCTATATAATAATATCAGCCTACACGACCACTCTCCAGTCTATATAGTATCACCACCCTACACCACCACTCTCCAGTCTATATAGTATCACCACCCTACACCACCACTCTCCAGTCTATATAGTATCATCACCCTACACGACCACTCTCCAGTCTATATAGTATCACCATCCCACCACTGTCCAGTCTATATAGTATCATCACCCTACACCACCACTCTCCAGCCTATATAGTATCACCACCCTACACCACCACTCTCCAGCCTATATAGTATCATCACCCTACACCACCACTCTCTAGCCTATATAGTATCACCCTACACCACCACTCTCCAGCCTATATAGTATCATCACCCTACACCACCACTCTCTAGCCTATATAGTATCACCCTACACCACCACTCTCCAGCCTATATAGTATCACCCCCCTACACCACCACTGTCCGGCTTATATAGTATCAGCCTACACAACCAGCCAATATGGTGGATTTCCATCCAGTTGGTGGACCAATGGTAGACCACGCTCCACAACCATTAGGCATTGTCTATGAGGAGTGGTTTTTTTTACTATATTCGGCAGAGCTCGTCATCACTTAGTCCTCGTCCCCATTGGGGCTCACAATCTAAATTCCCACTCTGTATATTTTCTCCTTTTGGAGTTTGGGAGCAGAAACAGGGCACAAGCTGCATGTTGCCCTTTGCTCAGGTTTACAGCCATGACCCCAGCGCACATTGGTTCAAGAGCCAGCTAAGCATCTGTCCGTGATGTGTAGTCCTCTGACAGGGTCCCGCTCAGCAGACAATGAGGCCCGCACATGTCTCCGGGGCACAGCCTGAACCCTTGGCTCTTCAGTCTTCTCTTTTTCCTCCTGGTTTCCCTTGTTTTTTCTCGTACTTTTGCCTGGGTTACAGTGATATGCCGGTTTATATGTATGTTCCAGCACTTATACCGGGGGTGATGTGATTTGTTTTCATGCCCTTTAGATCATTAGTACGAAAGATTGCAGCGATACCCTGAATGAAGTACAGGCCTCCATACAATTATAACAAATGTGATGGGCTTAATAAGTCTTAGCCAGCAGCAGATCCAAGGATCACGCATCTGTAGACATCCTGGACGAGCCCCCAAGATGTCGGAACGGACTGTACAAATACGGGGATAACGTGAACCCTCAGCAATCTCCTCAGTAAAGCTAACCTGTACTCACAGCCCCATTGGGGGTGCGTATTGCACAGTTTTGCTCAGTGTTTCCTTTCTGTGCCCGGATCTCATCCGCCAAGTCATTCATCATCCAACACTCAATCCTGGAGTCTAACCCTCACACGCTGGCACACACAACCAACATAATAAGCACACACTAGACAGGCAGAGCGCAGACTAGACTCAGCTGTGTTATCATAGGGCGGGTGACATGCAGGAGAGGTTATGGAGTGAGGGGGAGATAGATGCATGCAGTCATTGGAGGTGACCACCAGCTGCCATGGTGGACTCTACAATTGTCAATGACTGGGGTGGTCATGTGATGGCAATAATAAGCCCATTACTGCCCCCTACCAGGAGGGACTTGTAATAATTATAACATATGGGAGTTTCTGCTCCACCTTCCGCTATGGGCTTCACCACTTGTTTATCTGTCATGACGGCCGCTGCTGGGTCAGCAGTGATTTCAATTTGACATCTGAACGTTTGGGTATCCATGGCCATGAACACGCCAAGACTGTAATGCAAGCACCCCATATTCTCATCCAATGGGGATTGAGTGTTAAGGTCTCTGTGTGTTGACTGCTTCAGCGGCCGCCATGACAGCTACACTTTAAGATCCCATTACAATAACTTTCATGAAACAGTTTCCATATTTGCTAAGGATTTAAGTCCATGTCATTGTTGTAGGTGATGGGGGTGCCTGTGCTGCCATGGGGGACAGATGACCTCCCCTCAACATGATCGCTGCGCTCCTGGAGGTCATGATGGTAGATGTGTACTTACCCCACTCCACTCCACGCCGCCCATACTCACTTCTTCTGTGCCCTCTGTGCCACTCTCATACTTCACACTACTCCGGGCACTATCCCGTCCTTTCTTCCTCTGATCTTGGCTCTCACCATCTTTAAGAAGTTGGGCAACTTTGTGGTTGACTGGATCCAGACCCTGGAGCAAAGAAGGGGCAGAGTGCTAAGCCGTGTTCCCCGGGGCGGTATATGTCTGCATACAGCACATCCAGATAACCACACTTAACATGGGGCTCTTACCTGTTTCCGTGACCGTACGGCACACTCCTCCAGGGTCTCGGCAGCCTCCAGTTTGCCCTGTCGTCGATATAAAGCGCCCAGGTTTCGGAGAGTGGTGTTCACTGTGGGACTGAATGTATAAAAAGACATAAATGAGGTTCCCTCCCCCAACCAGAGCCGCTGCCGCCGCCCCCCCCCCCCCCGACCAGCGCCCACACCCCATATCTACAGGGGAGAAGAAAAGTAAACTAACCTGTTGACCCTACAGGCCTTGTACCAGCCGCCATACTCAGAGTAAGGTGTCCCATCATTGTTCGGAGTCTGTAGAAAAAGGGATAACATAATAACAAAGAACACAGGAAGAGCACCGGCGCCCCCTCATGCCGGCCCAGCGTAAACACATCACCTGCTGCCGCGTCCCGGGGGCTGAACCCCTTACCCAGCAGAAGCTGCAGCCCCCCCCCCCCCCCGCAGGTATAGCTCCTGCCCTCCCCCCCCCCCCCCAAAGCATGTATAGCCCCCGCCCTTTCCCCCAAGCAGGTATGGCCCCGCCCTTTCCCCCAAGCAGGTATAGCCCCCGCCCTTTCCCCCAAGCAGGTATAGCCCCTCCCCCATGCCCCTTCCCCCAAGCAGGTATAGCCCCCACCCTTTCCCCCAAGCAGGTATAGCCCCCACCCTTTCCCCCAAGCAGGTATAGCGCCCCTCCCCCATGCCCCTCCCCCCAAGCAGGCATAGCCCCTGCCCCATAGCAGGTATAGCGCCCCTCCCCCATGCAGGTATAGCGCCCCTCCCCCATCCCCCACCCCCGGGATAGCGCCCCTCCCCCCCCCCCCCGCAGGTATAGCGCCCCTCCCCCATCCCCCCTGCAGGTATAGCGCCCCTCCCGCATCCCCCCCCCCCTGCATGTATAGCGCCCCTCCCCCATCCCCCCCTTGCAGGTATAGCGCCCCTCCCCCATCCCCCCCCGCAGGTATAGCGCCCCTCCCCCATCCCCCCCCGCAGGTATAGCGCCCCTCCCCCATCCCCCCCCCCCCCCGCAGGTATAGAGCCCCTTCCCCATCACCCACCCCCCGCAGGTATAGCGCCCCTCCACCGCCCCCCCGCACCTTGCTCATCTCCTCCCGTTCTTCGGCATGCATCCAGATGGGCTTATGGACATCTGTGGGCCAAAAGAAAAAAAAAAAAAAAAAAAGACAGTGAAGTAAAGTAGTAAACAAATGTGAATGTGGGAAATGGGAATGTGAGTGCGGAGTTCCTCACCATCCACTGAGCCAAACTCCTTGACGTGAGCCTGAGTCAGGATGTCCTTGTACAGCTGCTCCGCCGCCTTGTATTTCCCCTGCTTCAGGTAACACGAGGCCTGGAAGAGAGGAGCTGATGAGCGGAGCCCTTCCATAACGCGCCCCCCCCCCCCCAACCCTATCCTCCTCACAGGGGTATCCTACCCCCCTCCCCCCACCACCACACAATCCTATCCTCCTCACAGGGGTATACGACCCCCCTCCCCCACCACCACACAATCCTATCCTCCTCACAGGGGTATACGCCCCCCCCCCCCCCCCCACCACCACACAACCCTACCCTCCTCACAGGGGTATCCAACCCCCCTCCCCCCACCACCACACAACCCTATCCTCCTCACAGGGTATACGACCCCCCCCCCCCCCTCCAGCATCTCACAATTCTATCCTCCTCACAGGGGTATACGGCCCCCCCCCCCCCACCACCACACAACCCTATCCTCCTCACAGGGGTATACGGCCCCCCCCCCACCACACAACCCTATCCTCCTCACAGGGGTATACGGCCCCCCCCCCCACCACACAACCCTATCCTCCTCACAGGGGTATACGGCCCCCCCCCCACCACACAACCCTATCCTCCTCACAGGGGTATACGGCCCCCCCCCCCCACCACACAACCCTATCCTCCTCACAGGGGTATACGGCCCCCCCCCCCCACCACACAACCCTATCCTCCTCACAGGGGTATACGGCCCCCCCCACCACCACACAACCCTATCCTCCTCACAGGGGTATCAGACCCCCCTCCCCCCCACCACCACACAATCCTATCCTCCCCACAGGGTATACTACCCCCCACCACCACCACCACCACACAACCCTATCCTCCTCACAGGGGTATATGGCCCCCCCCCACCACCACACAACCCTATCCTCCTCACAGGGGTATATGGCCCCCCACCACCACCACCACACAACCCTATCCTCCTCACAGGGGTATACGGCCCCCTTTCCCCCCCACCACCACACAACCCTACCCTCCTCACAGGGGTATACGCCCCCCCCCCCCCCCACCACCACACAACCCTATCCTCCTCACAGGGGTATACGACCCCCCCCCCCCCTCCAGCATCTCACAACCCTATCCTCCTCACAGGGGTATACGCCCTCCCCCCACCACCACACAACCCTATCCTCCTCACAGGGGTATACGACCCCCTCCCCCCACCACCACACAACCCTATCCTCCTCACAGGGGTATCCAACCCCCCTCCCCCACCACCACACAACCCTATCCTCCTCACAGGGGTATACGACCCCCTCCCCCCACCACCACACAACCCTATCCTCCTCACAGGGGTATACGGCCCCCCCCACCACACAACCCTATCCTCCTCACAGGGGTATATGGCCCCCCACCACCACCACCACACAACCCTATCCTCCACACAGGGTATACGACCCCCCCCCCCCCACCACACAACCCTATCCTCCACACAGGGTATACGACCCCCCCCCCCCCCCCCACCACACAACCCTATCCTCCTCACAGGGGTATACGGCCCCCTTTCCCCACCACCACCACACAATCCTATCCTCCTCACAGGGGTATACGCCCCCCCCCCCCCCACCACCACACAACCCTATCCTCCTCACAGGGGTATACGACCCCCCCCCCCCACCACCACCACACAACCCTATCCTCCTCACAGGGGTATACGACCCCCCCCCCCCCCCCCCCACCACACAACCCTATCCTCCACACAGGGTATACGACCCCCCCCCCCCCACCACACAACCCTATCCTCCACACAGGGTATACGACCCCCCCCCCCCCACCACACAACCCTATCCTCCTCACAGGGGTATACGGCCCCCTTCCCCACCACCACCACACAATCCTATCCTCCTCACAGGGGTATACGCCCCCCCCCCCCACCACCACACAACCCTATCCTCCTCACAGGGGTATACGACCCCCCCCCCCCACCACCACCACACAACCCTATCCTCCTCACAGGGGTATACGACCCCCCTCCCACCACCACCATACAACCCTATCCTCCTCACAGGGGTATACGGCCCCCACCACCACCACACAACCCTATCCTCCTCACAGGGGTATACGACCCCCCCCCCCCCCCACCACCACACAACCCTATCCTCCTCACAGGGGTATACGACCCCCCCCCCCCACCACCACACAACCCTATCCTCCTCACAGGGGTATACGACCCCCCCACCACACAACCCTATCCTCCTCACAGGGGTATACGACCCCCCCCCCCCCCCACCACCACACAACCCTATCCTCCTCACAGGGGTATACGGCCCCCACCACCACCACACAACCCTATCCTCCTCACAGGGGTATACGACCCCCCCACCACCTCACAACCCTATCCTCCTCACAGGGGTATACGACCCCCCTCCCCCCACCACCACACAACCCTATCCTCCTCACAGGGGTATACGACCCCCCTCCCCCCACCACCACACAACCCTATCCTCCTCACAGGGTATACGACCCCCTCCCCCCACCACCACACAACCCTATCCTCCTCACAGGGGTATACGACCCCCCCACCACACAACCCTATCCTCCTCACAGGGTATACGACCCCCCCACCACACAACCCTATCCTCCTCACAGGGTATACGACCCCCCCACCACACAATCCTATCCTCCTCACAGGGTATACGACCCCCCTCCCCCCACCACCACACAACCCTATCCTCCTCACAGGGGTATACGACCCCCACCCCACCACCACCACACAACCCTATCCTCCTCACAGGGGTATACGACCCCCACCCCACCACCACCACACAACCCTATCCTCCTCACAGGGGTATACGACCCCCCTCCCCCCACCACCACACAACCCTATCCTCCTCACAGGGGTATACGACCCCCCCCCCCCCCACCACCACACAACCCTATCCTCCTCACAGGGGTATACGGCCCCCCTCCCCCCACCACCACACAACCCTATCCTCCTCACAGGGGTATACGACCCCCCCCACCACCACCACACAACCCTATCCTCCTCACAGGGGTATACGGCCCCCCCCCCCCCACCACCACACAACCCTATCCTCCTCACAGGGGTATACGGCCCCCCCACCACCACCACACAACCCTATCCTCCTCACAGGGTATACGACCCCCCCACCACACAACCCTATCCTCCTCACAGGGGTATACGCCCCCCCCCCCACCACCACACAACCCTATCCTCCTCACAGGGGTATACGACACCCTCCCCCCACCACCACCACACAACCCTATCCTCCTCACAGGGGTATACGGCCCCCCCCCCCCACCACCACACAACCCTATCCTCCTCACCGGGGTATACGGCCCCCCCCCCCCACCACCACACACAACCCTATCCTCCTCACAGGGGTATACGGCCCCCCCCCCCCACCACCACACAACCCTATCCTCCTCACAGGGGTATACGGCCCCCCCCTCCCCCACCACCACCACCACCACACAACCCTATCCTTCTTCTGCCCCCCCATTCGTCTTCCATACCAGATTGTTCTTGGTTTTGGCCACATTTGGATCGTCGGGCCCCAGGCGGGCTTGGTAGATCTCCAGGGCCCGGCAGTAGTAATATTCCACCTCATCGTACTTCCCCTGGTTCTGACACAGCAGCGCCAAGTTATTCAGCTGCTTCGCAACATCCGGATGATCCTTCCCGAGAACCTGAGCAAAAAGATCAAGACAGGCATGACAAGGCTGGGCCAATGGTCAGACAGGAAGGGGGAGGGGTAAGGCAGAGGCCTGGCTGGAGATTAGGTAGGTAGGTGGTCGGGGATATGAATCATAAG
>NC_091468.1:593940-720529 GCF_027789765.1 Dendropsophus ebraccatus | reverse complement strand
CAGCAGTATCAGTGATAGGTAGGATTATACCCCCCCTCACCAGACTGCACCCCCTCCGGAGCAGCAGTAGTATCAGTGATAGGTAGGATAATACCCCCTCACCAGACTGCACCCCCTCCGGAGCAGCAGTATCAGTGACAGGTAGGATAATACCCCCCCTCACCAGACTGCACCCCCTCCGGAGCAGCAGCAGTATCAGTGATAGGTAGGATAATACCCCCCCCCCTCACCAGACTGCACCCCCTCCGGAGCAGTAGTATCAGTGATAGGTAGGATAATACCCCCCTCACCAGACTGTACCCCCTCCGGAGCAGCAGTATCAGTGATAGGTAGGATAATACCCCCTCACCAGACTGTACCCCCTCCGGAGCAGCAGTATCAGTGATAGGTAGGATTATGCCCCCCTCACCAGACTGCACCCCCTCCGGAGCAGCAGTAGTATCAGTGATAGGTAGGATAATGCCCCCCTCACCAGACTGCACCCCCTCCGGAGCAGTAATATCAGTGATAGGTAGGATTATGCCCCCCCTCACCAGACTGCACCCCCTCCGGAGCAGCAGTATCAGTGATAGGTAGGATAATGCCCCCCCTCACCAGACTGCACCCCCTCCGGAGCAGTAGTATCAGTGATAGGTAGGATAATACCCCCTCACCAGACTGTACCCCCTCCGGAGCAGTAGTATCAGTGATAGGTAGGATAATACCCCCTCACCAGACTGTACCCCCTCCGGAGCAGTAGTATCAGTGATAGGTAGGATAATACCCCCTCACCAGACTACACCGTCTCCGGAGCAGTAGTATCAGTGATAGGTAGGATAATACCCCCCTCACCAGACTGCACCCCCTCTGGAGCAGCAGTATCAGTGATAGGTAGGATAATACCCCCCTCATCTGCCTGCACCCCCTCCGGAGCAGTAGTATCAGTGATAGGTAGGATAATACCCCCCTCACCAGACTGTACCCCCTCCGGAGCAGCAGTATCAGTGATAGGTAGGATAATACCCCCTCACCAGACTGTACCCCCTCCGGAGCAGCAGTATCAGTGATAGGTAGGATAATACCCCCTCACCAGACTGCACCCCCTCCGGAGCAGTAGTATCAGTGATAGGTAGGATTATGCCCCCCCTCACCAGACTGCACCCCCTCCGGAGCAGCAGTAGTATCAGTGATAGGTAGGATTATGCCCCCTCACCAGACTGCACCCCCTCCGGAGCAGTAGTATCAGTGATAGGTAGTATAATGCCCCCCTCACCAGACTGCACCCCCTCCGGAGCAGCAGTAGTATCAGTGATAGGTAGGATAATGCCCCCCTCACCAGACTGCACCCCCTCTGGAGCAGCAGTATCAGTGATAGGTAGGATAATACCCCCCTCACCAGACTGCACCCCCTCCGGAGCAGTAGTATCAGTGATAGGTAGGATAATACCCCCCCTCACCAGACTGCACCCCCTCCGGAGCAGCAGCAGTATCAGTGATAGGTAGGATAATACCCCCTCACCAGACTGCACCCCCTCCGGAGCAGCAGTAGTATCAGTGATAGGTAGGATAATACCCCCCCTCACCAGACTGCACCCCCTCTGGAGCAGTAGTATCAGTGATAGGTAGGATAATACCCCCTCACCAGACTGCACCCCCTCCGGAGCAGCAGCAGTATCAGTGATAGGTAGGATAATACCCCCCCTCACCAGACTGCACCCCCTCTGGAGCAGTAGTATCAGTGATAGGTAGGATAATACCCCCTCACCAGACTGCACCCCCTCTGGAGCAGCAGTATCAGTGATAGGTAGGATTATGCCCCCCTCACCAGACTGCACCTCCTCCGGAGCAGCAGTATCAGTGATAGGTAGGATAATACCCCCCCTCACCAGACTGCACCCCCTCCCGAGCAGTATTATCAGTGATAGGTAGGATAATACCCCCCTCACCAGACTGCACCCCCTCCGGAGCAGCAGTATCAGTGATAGGTAGGATAATACCCCCCTCACCAGACTGCACCCCCTCCGGAGCAGCAGTATCAGTGATAGGTAGGATAATACCCCCTCACCAGACTGCACCCCCTCCGGAGCAGCAGTATCAGTGATAGGTAGGATTATGCCCCCCCTCACCAGACTGCACCCCCTCCGGAGCAGTAGTATCAGTGATAGGTAGGATAATACCCCCTCACCAGACTGCACCCCCTCCGGAGCAGCAGTATCAGTGATAGGTAGGATTATGCCCCCCCTCACCAGACTGCACCCCCTCCGGAGCAGTAGTATCAGTGATAGGTAGGATAATACCCCCCTCACCAGACTGCACCCCCTCCGGAGCAGCAGTATCAGTGATAGGTAGGATTATACCCCCTCACCAGACTGCACCCCCTCCGGAGCAGCAGTATCAGTGATAGGTAGGATTATACCCCCTCACCAGACTGCACCCCCTCCGGAGCAGCAGTATCAGTGATAGGTAGGATAATACCCCCTCACCAGACTGCACCCCCTCCGGAGCAGCAGTAGTATCAGTGATAGGTAGGATAATACCCCCCCTCACCAGACTGCACCCCCTCCGGAGCAGCAGTAGTATCAGTGATAGGTAGGATTATGCCCCCTCACCAGACTGCACCCCCTCCGGAGCAGCAGTATCAGTGATAGGTAGGATAATACCCCCTCACCAGACTGCACCCCCTCCGGAGCAGCAGTAGTATCAGTGATAGGTAGGATAATACCCCCCCTCACCAGACTGCACCCCCTCCGGAGCAGCAGTAGTATCAGTGATAGGTAGTATAATACCCCCTCACCAGACTGCACCCCCTCCGGAGCAGCAGTAGTATCAGTGATAGGTAGGATAATGCCCCCCTCACCAGACTGCACCCCCTCCGGAGCAGCAGTATCAGTGATAGGTAGGATAATACCCCCCCTCACCAGACTGCACCCCCACCGGAGCAGCAGCAGTAGTATCAGTGATAGGTAGGATTATGCCCCCCCCCCACCAGACTGCACCCCCTCCGGAGCAGCAGTATCAGTGATAGGTAGGATAATACCCCCTCACCAGACTGCACCCCCTCCGGAGCAGCAGTATCAGTGATAGGTAGGATAATACCCCCTCACCAGACTGCACCCCCTCCGGAGCAGCAGTATCAGTGATAGGTAGGATTATGCCCCCCTCACCAGACTACACCCCCTCCGGAGCAGTAGTATCAGTGATAGGTAGGATAATACCCCCCCTCACCAGACTGCACCCCCTCCGGAGCAGTAGTATCAGTGATAGGTAGGATAATGCCCCCCCCCACCAGACTGCACCCCCTCCGGAGCAGCATCAGTATCAGTGATAGGTAGGATAATACCCCCTCACCAGACTGCACCCCCTCCGGAGCAGTAGTATCAGTGATAGGTAGGATTATGCCCCCCCTCACCAGACTGCACCCCCTCCGGAGCAGCAGTAGTATCAGTGATAGGTAGGATAATACCCCCCCTCACCAGACTGCACCCCCTCCGGAGCAGCAGTATCAGTGATAGGTAGGATAATACCCCCCCTCACCAGACTGCACCCCCTCCGGAGCAGCAGTAGTATCAGTGACAGGTAGGATAATACCCCCTCACCAGACTGCACCCCCTCCGGAGCAGCAGTATCAGTGATAGGTAGGATAATACCCCCTCACCAGACTGCACCCCTCCGGAGCAGCAGTATCAGTGATAGGTAGGATTATGCCCCCCCTCACCAGACTGCACCCCCTCCGGAGCAGCAGCAGTATCAGTGATAGGTAGGATTATGCCCCCCCTCACCAGACTGCACCCCCTCCGGAGCAGTAGTATCAGTGATAGGTAGGATTATGCCCCCCCCCACCAGACTGCACCCCCTCCGGAGCAGCATCAGTATCAGTGACAGGTAGGATAATACCCCCTCACCAGACTGCACCCCCTCCGGAGCAGTAGTATCAGTGATAGGTAGGATAATACCCCCTCACCAGACTGCACCCCCTCCGGAGCAGTAGTATCAGTGATAGGTAGGATAATGCCCCCTCACCAGACTGCACCCCCTCCGGAGCAGCAGTATCAGTGATAGGTAGGATAATGCCCCCTCACCAGACTGCACCCCCTCCGGAGCAGCAGTATCAGTGATAGGTAGGATTATGCCCCCCTCACCAGACTGCACCCCCTCCGGAGCAGCAGTAGTATCAGTGATAGGTAGGATAATACCCCCTCACCAGACTGCACCCCCTCCGGAGCAGTAGTATCAGTGATAGGTAGGATAATACCCCCCTCACCAGACTGCACCCCCTCCGGAGCAGCAGCAGTAGTATCAGTGATAGGTAGGATAATACCCCCCCTCACCAGACTGCACCCCCTCCGGAGCAGCAGCAGTAGTATCAGTGATAGGTAAGATAATACCCCCCTCACCAGACTGCACCCCCTCCGGAGCAGCAGTATCAGTGATAGGTAGGATTATGCCCCCCCCCTCACCAGACTGCACCCCCTCTGGAGCAGTAGTATCAGTGATAGGTAGGATAATACCCCCCCTCACCAGACTGCACCCCCTCCGGAGCAGTAATATCAGTGATAGGTAGGATAATACCCCCTCACCAGACTGCACCCCCTCCGGAGCAGTAGTATCAGTGATAGGTAGGATAATACCCCCCCTCACCAGACTGCACCCCCTCCGGAGCAGCAGCAGCAGTATCAGTGATAGGTAGGATAATACCCCCCCTCACCAGACTGCACCCCCTCCGGAGCAGCATCAGTATCAGTGATAGGTAGGATAATACCCCCTCACCAGACTGCACCCCCTCCGGAGCAGCATCAGTATCAGTGATAGGTAGGATAATACCCCCTCACCAGACTGCACCCCCTCCGGAGCAGTAGTATCAGTGATAGGTAGGATAATACCCCCCCTCACCAGACTGCACCCCCTCCGGAGCAGCAGTAGTATCAGTGATAGGTAGGATAATACCCCCTCACCAGACTGCACCCCCTCCGGAGCAGCAGTAGTATCAGTGATAGGTAGGATAATACCCCCCCCCCCCCTCACCAGACTGCACCCCCTCCGGAGCAGTAGTATCAGTGATAGGTAGGATTATGCCCCCCCCTCACCAGACTGCACCCCCTCCGGAGCAGTAGTATCAGTGATAGGTAGGATAATACCCCCTCACCAGACTGCACCCCCTCCGGAGCAGCAGTATCAGTGATAGGTAGGATAATACCCCCTCACCAGACTGCACCCCCTCCGGAGCAGCAGTATCAGTGATAGGTAGGATAATACCCCCTCTCCAGACTGCACCCCCTCCGGAGCAGCAGTAGTATCAGTGATAGGTAGGATTATGCCCCCCCTCACCAGACTGTACCCCCTCCGGAGCAGTAGTATCAGTGATAGGTAGGATTATGCCCCCCCCTCACCAGACTGCACCCCCTCCGGAGCAGTAGTATCAGTGATAGGTAGGATAATACCCCCCTCACCAGACTGCACCCCCTCCGGAGCAGTAGTATCAGTGATAGGTAGGATTATGCCCCCCCTCACCAGACTGCACCCCCTCCGGAGCAGTAGTATCTGTGATAGGTAGGATAATACCCCCTCACCAGACTGCACCCCCTCCGGAGCAGCAGTATCAGTGATAGGTAGGATAATACCCCCCCTCACCAGACTGCACCCCCTCCGGAGCAGCAGTATCAGTGATAGGTAGGATAATACCCCCTCACCAGACTGCACCCCCTCCGGAGCAGCAGTAGTATCAGTGATAGGTAGGATTATGCCCCCCCTCACCAGACTGTACCCCCTCCGGAGCAGTAGTATCAGTGATAGGTAGGATTATGCCCCCCCCTCACCAGACTGCACCCCCTCCGGAGCAGTAGTATCAGTGATAGGTAGGATAATACCCCCCTCACCAGACTGCACCCCCTCCGGAGCAGTAGTATCAGTGATAGGTAGGATTATGCCCCCCCTCACCAGACTGCACCCCCTCCGGAGCAGTAGTATCTGTGATAGGTAGGATAATACCCCCTCACCAGACTGCACCCCCTCCGGAGCAGCAGTATCAGTGATAGGTAGGATAATACCCCCCCTCACCAGACTGCACCCCCTCCGGAGCAGCAGTATCAGTGATAGGTAGGATAATACCCCCTCACCAGACTGCACCCCCTCCGGAGCAGCAGTAGTATCAGTGATAGGTAGGATAATACCCCCTCACCAGACTGCACCCCCTCTGGAGCAGCAGTAGTATCAGTGATAGGTAGGATAATACCCCCTCACCAGACTGCACCCCCTCCGGAGCAGTAGTATCAGTGATAGGTAGGATAATACCCCCTCACCAGACTGCACCCCCTCCGGAGCAGCAGCAGTATCAGTGATAGGTAGGATAATACCCCCTCACCAGACTGCACCCCCTCCGGAGCAGCAGTAGTATCAGTGATAGGTAGGATAATGCCCCCCCTCACCAGACTGCACCCCCTCTGGAGCAGTAGTATCAGTGATAGGTAGGATAATACCCCCCCTCACCAGACTGCACCCCCTCCGGAGCAGTAGTATCAGTGATAGGTAGGATAATGCCCCCTCACCAGACTGCACCCCCTCCGGAGCAGCAGTATCAGTGATAGGTAGGATAATACCCCCCCTCACCAGACTGCACCCCCTCCGGAGCAGTAGTATCAGTGATAGGTAGGATAATACCCCCCCCCCTCACCAGACTGCACCCCCTCCGGAGCAGCAGTATCAGTGATAGGTAGGATTATGCCCCCCCTCACCAGACTGCACCCCCTCCGGAGCAGCAGCAGTATCAGTGATAGGTAGGATTATGCCCCCCCTCACCAGACTGCACCCCCTCCGGAGCAGCAGTATCAGTGATAGGTAGGATAATGCCCCCCTCACCAGACTGTACCCCCTCCGGAGCAGCATCAGTATCAGTGATAGGTAGGATAATACCCCCCTCACCAGACTGTACCCCCTCCGGAGCAGCATCAGTATCAGTGATAGGTAGGATTATGCCCCCCCCCCACCAGACTGCACCCCCTCCGGAGCAGTAGTATCAGTGATAGGTAGGATAATACCCCCCTCACCAGACTGTACCCCCTCCGGAGCAGTAGTATCAGTGATAGGTAGGATAATACCCCCCCTCACCAGACTGCACCCCCTCCGGAGCAGTAGTATCAGTGATAGGTAGGATTATGCCCCCCTCACCAGACTACACCCCTCCGGAGCAGCAGCAGTATCAGTGATAGGTAGGATAATGCCCCCTCACCAGACTGCACCCCCTCCGGAGCAGTAGTATCAGTGATAGGTAGGATAATACCCCCCTCACCAGACTGCACCCCCTCCGGAGCAGCAGTATCAGTGATAGGTAGGATTATGCCCCCCTCACCAGACTGCACCCCCTCCGGAGCAGCAGTATCAGTGATAGGTAGGATAATACCCCCCTCACCAGACTGCACCCCCTCCGGAGCAGTAGTATCAGTGATAGGTAGGATAATACCCCCTCACCAGACTGCACCCCCTCCGGAGCAGCAGTATCAGTGATAGGTAGGATAATACCCCCCTCACCAGACTGCACCCCCTCCGGAGCAGCAGCAGTAGTATCAGTGATAGGTAGGATAATACCCCCCTCACCAGACTGCACCCCCTCCGGAGCAGCAGTATCAGTGATAGGTAGGATAATACCCCCCTCACCAGACTGCACCCCCTCCGGAGCAGTAGTATCAGTGATAGGTAGGATAATACCCCCCTCACCAGACTGCACCCCCTCCGGAGCAGTAGTATCAGTGATAGGTAGGATAATACCCCCTTACCAGACTGCACCCCCTCCGGAGCAGCAGTAGTATCAGTGATAGGTAGGATTATGCCCCCCTCACCAGACTGCACCCCCTCCGGAGCAGTAGTATCAGTGATAGGTAGGATAATACCCCCTCACCAGACTGCACCCCCTCCGGAGCAGCAGTATCAGTTATAGGTAGGATAATACCCCCCCCCCTCACCAGACTGCACCCCCTCCGGAGCAGTAGTATCAGTGATAGGTAGGATTATGCCCCCCCTCACCAGACTGCACCCCCTCCGGAGCAGCAGTAGTATCAGTGATAGGTAGGATTATGCCCCCCCTCACCAGACTGCACCCCCTCCGGAGCAGCAGTATCAGTGATAGGTAGGATTATGCACCCCTCACCAGACTGCACCCCCTCCGGAGCAGCAGTAGTATCAGTGATAGGTAGGATAATACCCCCCCTCACCAGACTGCACCCCCTCCGGAGCAGTAGTAGTATCAGTGATAGGTAGGATAATGCCCCCCCACCAGACTGCACCCCCTCCGGAGCAGCAGTAGTATCAGTGATAGGTAGGATTATGCCCCCCTCACCAGACTGCACCCCCTCCGGAGCAGTAGTATCAGTGATAGGTAGGATAATACCCCCCCTCACCAGACTGCACCCCCTCCGGAGCAGCAGTATCAGTGATAGGTAGGATAATACCCCCTCACCAGACTGCACCCCCTCCGGAGCAGTAGTATCAGTGATAGGTAGGATAATACCCCTCCTCACCAGACTGCACCCCCTCTGGAGCAGTAGTATCAGTGATAGGTAGGATAATACCCCCCCTCACCAGACTGCACCCCCTCCGGAGCAGTAGTATCAGTGATAGGTAGGATTATGCCCCCCCTCACCAGACTGCACCCCCTCCGGAGCAGTAGTATCAGTGATAGGTAGGATAATACCCCCCCTCACCAGACTGCACCCCCTCCGGAGCAGCAGTATCAGTGATAGGTAGGATAATACCCCCCCTCACCAGACTGCACCCCCTCCGGAGCAGCAGTATCAGTGATAGGTAGGATAATACCCCCTCACCAGACTGCCCCCCCTCCGGAGCAGTAGTATCAGTGATAGGTAGGATAATACCCCCCCTCACCAGACTGCACCCCCTCCGGAGCAGCAGTAGTATCAGTGATAGGTAGGATAATGCACCCCCTCCGGAGCAGCAGTATCAGTGATAGGTAGGATTATGCCCCCCTCACCAGACTGCACCCCCTCCGGAGCAGCAGTATCAGTGATAGGTAGGATAATACCCCCTCACCAGACTGCACCCCCTCCGGAGCAGCAGTAGTATCAGTGATAGGTAGGATAATACCCCCCTCACCAGACTGCACCCCCTCCGGAGCAGTAGTATCAGGGATAGGTAGGATAATACCCCCCCTCACCAGACTGCACCCCCTCCGGAGCAGCAGTAGTATCAGTGATAGGTAGGATAATACCCCCCCTCACCAGACTGCACCCCCTCCGGAGCAGCAGTATCAGTGATAGGTAGGATTATGCCCCCCTCACCAGACTGCACCCCCTCCGGAGCAGCAGTATCAGTGATAGGTAGGATAATACCCCCTCACCAGACTGCACCCCCTCCGGAGCAGTAGTATCAGTGATAGGTAGGATTATGCCCCCCTCACCAGACTGCACCCCCTCCGGAGCAGTAGTATCAGTGATAGGTAGGATAATGCCCCCTCACCAGACTGCACCCCCTCCGGAGCAGCAGTATCAGTGATAGGTAGGATAATGCCCCCTCACCAGACTGCACCCCCTCCGGAGCAGCAGTATCAGTGATAGGTAGGATAATGCCCCCCTCACCAGACTGCACCCCCTCCGGAGCAGTAGTATCAGTGATAGGTAGGATAATACCCCCCCTCACCAGACTGCACCCCCTCCGGAGCAGCAGTAGTATCAGTGATAGGTAGGATAATACCCCCCCTCACCAGACTGCACCCCCTCCGGAGCAGCAGTATCAGTGATAGGTAGGATTATGCCCCCCTCACCAGACTGCACCCCCTCCGGAGCAGCAGTATCAGTGATAGGTAGGATAATACCCCCTCACCAGACTGCACCCCCTCCGGAGCAGCAGTATCAGTGATAGGTAGGATAATACCCCCCTCACCAGACTGCACCCCCTCCGGAGCAGCAGTAGTATCAGTGATAGGTAGGATAATACCCCCCCTCACCAGACTGCACCCCCTCCGGAGCAGTAGTATCAGTGATAGGTAGGATTATGCCCCCCCCTCACCAGACTGCACCCCCTCCGGAGCAGTAGTATCAGTGATAGGTAGGATAATACCCCCTCACCAGACTGCACCCCCTCCGGAGCAGCAGTAGTATCAGTGATAGGTAGGATAATACCCCCCCTCACCAGACTGCACCCCCTCTGGAGCAGCAGTATCAGTGATAGGCAGGATTATGCCCCCCCCACCAGACTGCACCCCCTCCGGAGCAGCAGCAGTATTAGTGATAGGTAGGATTATGCCCCCCCTCACCAGACTGCACCCCCTCCGGAGCAGCAGCAGTATTAGTGATAGGTAGGATTATGCCCCCCCTCACCAGACTGCACCCCCTCCGGAGCAGCAGCAGTATCAGTGATAGGTAGGATAATGCCCCCCTCACCAGACTGCACCCCCTCCGGAGCAGTAGCAGTAGTATCAGTGATAGGTAGGATAATACCCCCTCACCAGACTGCACCCCCTCCGGAGCAGTAGTATCAGTGATAGGTAGGATTATGCCCCCCCCTCACCAGACTGCACCCCCTCCGGAGCAGCAGTATCAGTGATAGGTAGGATAATACCCCCCCTCACCAGACTGCACCCCCTCCGGAGCAGCAGTATCAGTGATAGGTAGGATAATACCCCCTCACCAGACTGCACCTCCTCCGGAGCAGTAGTATCAGTGACAGGTAGGATTATGCCCCCCCTCACCAGACTGCACCCCCTCCGGAGCAGTAGTATCAGTGATAGGTAGGATAATGCCCCCTCACCAGACTGCACCCCCTCCGGAGCAGCAGTAGTATCAGTGATAGGTAGGATAATGCCCCCCTCACCAGACTGCACCCCCTCCGGAGCAGTAGTATCAGTGATAGGTAGGATAATACCCCCTCACCAGACTGCACCCCCTCCGGAGCAGCAGTATCAGTGATAGGTAGGATAATACCCCCTCACCAGACTGCACCTCCTCCGGAGCAGTAGTATCAGTGACAGGTAGGATTATGCCCCCCCTCACCAGACTGCACCCCCTCCGGAGCAGTAGTATCAGTGATAGGTAGGATAATGCCCCCTCACCAGACTGCACCCCCTCCGGAGCAGCAGTAGTATCAGTGATAGGTAGGATAATGCCCCCCTCACCAGACTGCACCCCCTCCGGAGCAGTAGTATCAGTGATAGGTAGGATAATGCCCCCTCACCAGACTGCACCCCCTCCGGAGCAGCAGTAGTATCAGTGATAGGTAGGATAATGCCCCCCTCACCAGACTGCACCCCCTCCGGAGCAGTAGTATCAGTGATAGGTAGGATAATACCCCCTCACCAGACTGCACCCCCTCCGGAGAAGTAGTATCAGTGATAGGTAGGATTATGCCCCCCCCTCACCAGACTGCACCCCCTCCGGAGCAGCAGCAGTATCAGTGATAGGTAGGATAATACCCCCACCCCTCACCAGACTGCACCCCCTCCGGAGCAGTAGTATCAGTGATAGGTAGGATAATGCCCCCCTCACCAGACTGCACCCCCTCCGGAGCAGTAGTATCAGTGATAGGTAGGATAATACCCCCCTCACCAGACTGCACCCCCTCCGGAGCAGTAGCAGTAGTATCAGTGATAGGTAGGATTATGCCCCCCCTCACCAGACTGCACCCCCTCCGGAGCAGCAGTATCAGTGATAGGTAGGATTATGCCCCCCCTCACCAGACTGCACCCCCTCCGGAGCAGTAGTATCTGTGATAGGTAGGATAATACCCCCCCCTCTCACCAGACTGCACCCCCTCCGGAGCAGCAGTAGTATCAGTGATAGGTAGGATTATGCCCCCCCTCACCAGACTGCACCCCCTCTGGAGCAGTAGTATCAGTGATAGGTAGGATAATACCCCCTCACCAGACTGCACCCCCTCCGGAGCAGCAGTATCAGTGATAGGTAGGATTATGCCCCCCCTCACCAGACTGCACCCCCTCCGGAGCAGTAGTATCAGTGATAGGTAGGATAATACCCCCTCACCAGACTGCACCCCCTCCGGAGCAGTAGTATCAGTGATAGGTAGGATTATGCCCCCCCTCACCAGACTGCACCCCCTCCAGAGCAGCAGTATCAGTGATAGGTAGGATAATACCCCCCTCACCAGACTGCACCCCCTTCCGGAGCAGCAGCAGCAGTATCAGTGATAGGTAGGATAATCCCCCCCCCCCCTCACCAGACTGCACCCCCTCCGGAGCAGTAGTATCAGTGATAGGTAGGATAATACCCCCTCACCAGACTGCACCCCCTCCGGAGCAGCAGCAGTATCAGTGATAGGTAGGATAATACCCCCCCCCTCACCAGACTGCACCCCCTCCGGAGCAGCAGTATCAGTGATAGGTAGGATAATACCCCCCCTCACCAGACTGCACCCCCTCCGGAGCAGTAGTATCAGTGATAGGTAGGATAATACCCCCCCTCACCAGACTGCACCCCCTCCGGAGCAGCAGTATCAGTGATAGGTAGGATTATGCCCCCCTCACCAGACTGCACCCCCTTCCGGAGCAGCAGCAGCAGTATCAGTGATAGGTAGGATAATACCCCCCCTCACCAGACTGCACCCCCTCCGGAGCAGCAGTATCAGTGATAGGTAGGATAATACCCCCTCACCAGACTGCACCCCCGCCGGAGCAGTAGTATCAGTGATAGGTAGGATTATGCCCCCCTCACCAGACTGCACCCCCTCCGGAGCAGCAGTAGTATCAGTGATAGGTAGGATAATACCCCCCCTCACCAGACTGCACCCCCTCCGGAGCAGTAGTATCAGTGATAGGTAGGATAATACCCCCTCACCAGACTGCACCCCCTCCGGAGCAGCAGCAGTATCAGTGATAGGTAGGATAATACCCCCCCCCTCACCAGACTGCACCCCCTCCGGAGCAGCAGTATCAGTGATAGGTAGGATAATACCCCCCCTCACCAGACTGCACCCCCTCCCGAGCAGTAGTATCAGTGATAGGTAGGATAATACCCCCCCTCACCAGACTGCACCCCCTCCGGAGCAGCAGTATCAGTGATAGGTAGGATTATGCCCCCCTCACCAGACTGCACCCCCTTCCGGAGCAGCAGCAGCAGTATCAGTGATAGGTAGGATAATACCCCCCCTCACCAGACTGCACCCCCTCCGGAGCATCAGTATCAGTGATAGGTAGGATAATACCCCCTCACCAGACTGCACCCCCTCCGGAGCAGCAGTATCAGTGATAGGTAGGATAATACCCCCTCACCAGACTGCACCCCCTCCGGAGCAGTAGTATCAGTGATAGGTAGGATTATGCCCCCCTCACCAGACTGCACCCCCTCCGGAGCAGCAGTAGTATCAGTGATAGGTAGGATAATACCCCCCCTCACCAGACTGCACCCCCTCCGGAGCAGTAGTATCAGTGATAGGTAGGATAATAGACAGGATGACAGGAGCGCCCCTCCCCCTGCCGGCTGGTTCAGCATCATCTCAGCTGCTCTGTACACAGACACCGCAGCCAGAGCAGAGAGAAGCGCCCCTCCCCCGGCCCACCCGTCCTGACAGAGCAGAGAGAAGCGCCCCTCCCCCTGACAGAGCAGAGAGAAGCGCCCCTCCCCCTGACAGAGCAGAGAGAAGCGCCCCTCCCCCTGACAGAGCAGAGAGAAGCGCCCCTCCCCCGGCCCACCTGTCCCGACAGAGCAGAGAGAAGAGCCCCTCCCCCAGCCCACCCGGCCCTACAGAGCAGAGAGAAGCGCCCCTCCCCCGGCCCACCCATCCTGACAGAGCAGAGAGAAGCGCCCCTCCCCCGGCCCACCCATCCTGACAGAGCAGAGAGAAGAGCCCCTCCCCCAGCCCACCCGGCCCTACAGAGCAAAGAGAGGCACCCCTCCCCCGGCCCACACGGCCCTACAGAGCAGAGAGAAGCGCCCCTCCCCCGGCCCACCCGGCCCTACAGAGCAGAGAGAAGTGCCCCTCCCCCGGCCCACCCGGCCCTACAGAGCAGAGAGAGGCACCCCTCCCCCGGCCCACCCGTCCTGACAGAGCAGAGAGAGGCACCCCTCCCCCGGCCCACCCGGCCCTACAGAGCAGAGAGAAGAGCCCCTCCCCCAGCCCACCCGGCCCTACAGAGCAGAGAGAAGCGCCCCTCCCCCGGCCCACCCATCCTGACAGAGCAGAGAGAAGCGCCCCTCCCCCGGCCCACCCGGCCCTACAGAGCAGAGAGAAGCGCCCCTCCCCCGGCCCACCTGGCCCTACAGAGCAGAGAGAAGCGCCCCTCCCCCGGCCCACCCGGCCCTACAGAGCAGAGAGAGGCACCCCTCCCCTGGCCCACCCAGCCCTACAGAGCAGAGAGAAGCGCCCCTCCCCCGGCCCTACAGAGCAGAGAGAGGCGCCCCTCCCCCGGCCCACCCGGCCCTACAGAGCAGAGAGAAGCGCCCCTCCCCCGGCCCACCCGTCCTGACAGAGCAGAGAGAAGCGCCCCTCCCCCAGCCCACCCGTCCTGACAGAGCAGAGAGAAGCGCCCCTCCCCCGGCCCTACAGAGCAGAGAGAGGCGCCCCTCCCCCGGCCCACCCGGCCCTACAGAGCAGAGAGAAGCGCCCCTCCCCCGGCCCACCCGTCCTGACAGAGCAGAGAGAAGCGCCCCTCCCCCAGCCCACCCGTCCTGACAGAGCAGAGAGAAGCGCCCCTCCCCCGGTGTCAGTAATCTCTCTGCTTCCTTTATGTAGTTCACCATTTCCTGTAGATGGGTGAGGGCCGTGACCGGACAGACGTGATCTGAGGTGGGGGCCGCACTCCTGTCACACCCCGGGATGGGGGGCTCCAGTCTCTGGCTGTCTCCTTATCTTTATTTGTTGGAGCAGTCAGGTTTAACTCTTACACTGCTGTTCTGCAGCTAATGTAATAGGGATATCTGAAGGAAAGTAGAGAAAGGGTTAAACCTGAATTGCTGCAATTTAACCTCTTAAGGACCCATGACGTACCGGCACGTCATGGATCACTGTCACTTAAGGACCCATGACGTACCGGTACGTCAGCCCTTTAAACGGGCGCCGCGGCCGGCCGGGTCCCGATCGGGGGAGATAGCCTGCTATAATACATAGCAGGCCATCTCTCCCTGTCGGCATGGAGGGTTGTTAACCCCCCCCATGCCGACGATCGCCGCTATTGGCTGATAAGCCCATAGCGGCGATCGGAACCTTTCCGGGCCATCGGTGGCCCGATGACCCGGAAAAAAATGGCGGTCGGTGCTGTCCGAGGACGGCACCGACCGCCATTACTGTAAAAGTAATGGTGGTCACGGTACCACCGTCCCGATCGCCGTGAACGGCCGGCCAGCCGGCCGGCCGTTCACGGCGATCAAAGTCCCCACAAGTAATAAATACCTGCTCCGGACCCCTCAGCTAGGTAGCTGAGGGGTCCGGAGCAGGTATTTGTACATTACTCACCTGTCCCGGGGTCCTGATCGGCGTCTTCCGGGTTCCCGGCGTCCTCTTCATCTTGTCGGGACTTCGGCTTCTTCCGTGAGTCCCGATCGTCTGTTTCCGGCTCCAGCGTCGTCTTTTTTCGTATTTTTCCGGCTCCAGCGTCGTCTATTTTCGGATCTTGCTCTCTGCTGCCCCCTAGCGGCTGATAAGTGTAATACACGTATCAGCCACTACAGGGATGTTCAGAATGTAGTAAAAAAAAATTTTTTTTTCCCAATTTTTTTTTTTTCTATTTTCCGCACCCTATCGCCGCTGAGTGTTGATCAGCATCGCACGAAAGTGCGCTGCTAATCAGCAACTCCTCCTTTTTGGCGTAGGGTGTTTTTTTTTATATCCTACTGCCACGGTCTGCTTATAAGTGCCGCACATAAGTGCGGCATTCATCAGCAACACCATTTTTGGCGTAGGTTTTTTTTGTATACTTACTGTAAAAAACACGTAAAAAAACACTACATTACACCACACTACATTGAATAAAGTTTTACACTACACCACTACATACCCCATATACCAATCCCCATATAAAGATGGCCCCCAGGGTGTTTTCGGCGTCAGAGGGATACGTTATTGCCTCCGACACCGAAACAGCCAGTGAGGATGAATGGGGGGTCCTTTGTTCCTCCATTCATCCTCATCCTCCTCATCATCCAGTGACGTGTCTGGGGGTAGCGTAGCGTACGCTGCCCCCCAGACACGTCTTTTCCACCAGTACCGTCCCAATAAGAGATGACGGTATGGCGTGAAATTCTACAAACTCTGTGAGAGTACCTCAGGGTACACTTACAGATTTAGGGTACGTGCACACTGCGGAATGGCGAAGGATAACCCTTCGTGCATTCCGCAGCTGGCACCCGCCGGCGGACTGATGCAGGGGCGTGTCTCCGCCCGTGTCATAGACTCTATCCTATGCATGGGCGGATTCCATCATCCGTCATTCCATCAACACGTTGGACGCAGAGCGGAATCCGCCCGTGCATAGAATGGAGTCTACGACACGGACGGAGACGTGCGCTTGCATCAGTCCGCCGGCGGGTGCCAACTGCGGAATGCACAAAGGGTTATCCTTCGCGATTCCGCAGTGTGCACGTACCCTTAGAGTGTATGAAGGAAGGGACACTCGAATCCAGCCCCCAGATGCCCCCTCCCCCCCCATCCTCGGAGTTAGTGGGGACATCGTCCAGGAACTGATCTTCCCACTGCTGGATAAAGGTCACCACCACCTGTACGGGGATAACTTTTATACCAGCACCCCCTCTTCTGGTCCCTCGCTGCCTGAGCTACTGTAGCTTGCGGCACGATCCGAACATATCAGAAGTAGTAATAGCGCCCTAATATTTAGCAGCCATGGAGCGGACCCAGCGCTTCTGGATATGAAGGACCCCCTATCGCACCAGGGCAACATTCTCCAGGTGACGTCCCCCACACTGGAGAACGGGAGACCCCAGAAGAAGTGCAGAGTGTGGGGTAACAGGGGGATCAGGAAGGACACCATTTTCCAGTGTGACACCTGTCCTGATCCCCCCGGCCTCTGCATACTGGATCGCTCCAAGGCGCACCACACGTCATTGGGGTTCTACATTATCTAAATTCTGTCCCTTATTCCTATTTCAGGGGTCACGTTGGTCCAGGGATTATTCTGATCGCCAATATGGAGTCGGGAAGGAATTTTTCCCCTGTGATGAGGCTACTGTCGTCTGCCTCACGAGGGTTTTTTGCCTTCCTCTGGATCAACACAGGTTGAATTTGATGGACACCTGTCATTTCCAACCTTATAAACTAATAATTGGCCTAATACCCCCAAATAAATTAGAATTGTCCCTTTTCCCCAACTAAGTAGGTATGGCCGCCATTCCCATTAGAGGATGCCATGATGCAATTACAAAGCCTCTGTGCGGCCAGGACAGTAGAAACCCCCCACAAGTGACCCCATTCTGGAAACTACACCCCATAAGGAATCTAACAAGGGGGGCAGCGGGGATATGGCCCCCTGGTGACGGCCACATTTGGGACGTGAAAATGAAAAAAATGGTATTTTTTATTTTCACGGCACATGTTCTACACATGTGCCCATCACTAGTGGGGTCCATATGCTCACTGCACCCGTTGTTAGATTCCTTATGGGGTGTAGTTTCCAGAATTGGGTCACTTGTCGGGGGTTTCTACTGTTCTGGCAGCACAGGAGCTTTGTAATTGCGACATGGCCTCCATCCCCCATTCCAGCCTCTAAATGGCGCTCTGTCCTTTTGGTGACTTGCCCTGTGCCCATATGGCAAATTATGTCCACATGTGGGGTATTTTCGTACTCAGGGGAAACTACCCTACACGTTTTGTGTTCATTTTCTTTTTTAACCCCTTGTGGAAATGGAAAAAAATCAAGGCTAGACCAACATTTAGTGTAATTTTTTTTTAATTTTTACTCTAAATCATTGATCTTGTCTTGATTTTTTCATTTTCACAAGGGGTTAAAAGATAAAAAAAAACACAATGTGTAGAGCAATTTCCCCTGAGTACGGAAATACCCCACATGTGGACATAAAGCGCCATGCGGGTGCAGGGTAAGCCTCCAAAGGGAAGGTGCGCCATTTGAAGGCTGGATTTGGATGGAATGGATTTCGAGGGGCCATGTTGCATTCAAAAGGCCCCTGTGTTGCCAAGACAGTTAAACCCCCCACAAGTGACCCTATTATGGAAACTACACCCCTCAAGGAATGTAACAAGGGGTGTAGTGAGCATATGGACCCCACTGGTGACGGGCACAAATGTGGAACAATGTGGCGTGAAAATGAAATATTAAATTTTTTACACTATAATGTTGGTCTAGCCTTGAATTTATCATTTTCACAAGGGGTTAAAAGAGAAAAAAAAACACAAAATGTGTAGAGCAATTTCCCCCGAGTCCGTAAATACCCCACATGTGGACATAAAGCGCCATGTGGGTGCAGGGCAAGCCTCCGAAGGGAAGGAGCGCCATTTGGATTTTAGAGGTTGGATTTGGCTAGAATGGATGATGAACGCCATGTCGCATTTACAGAGCCCTCGTGCTGCCAAAACACTGGAAACCCCCCACAAGTGACCCCATTCTGGAAACTACACCCCTCAAAGAATCTAACAAGGGGTGCAATGAGGATATGGACCCCTGGATGACGGGCACATTTGTGCCATGAAAGTGAAAAAATGAAAATTTTCACTTTCACGTCACATTTTTCCACATTTGTGCCCGTCACCAGTGGGGTCCATATGCTCACTGCACCCCTTGTTAGATTCCTTGAGGGGTGTAGTTTCCAGAATGGGGTCACTTGTGGGGGGTTTCCAGTGTTTTGGCAGCACGAGGGCTCTGTAAATGCGACATGGCCCTTGAAATCCATTCCAGTGAAATCCAGCTTCCAAAAGCCAATTGGCGCTCCTTCCCTTTGGAGGCTCGTCCTGCGCCCGCTTGGCACTTTATGTCCACATGTGGGGTATTTCCGTATTTGGGAGAAACTGTGCTACATGTTTTGTGTTTTTTTTTTCCTTTTATCCCTTTGTGAAAATGAAAAATTGAAGGCTAGAACAACATTTTAGTGTAAAAAATACTTTAGTCTTTTTTCAAGCCATATTGTTTGGAAAATCTGTGAAGCACCTGTGGGGTCCAAATGCTCACCGTACCCCTTGTTACATTCCTTGAGGGGTGTAGTTTTCTGAATGGTGTCCCTTTAGGGGTGTTTTTTAGGTTTTGGCACCCCAGAGCCTCTGCCAAGCTGAAGTGGTACAGTCAAAAATGACCAAAAATAACGGAGCCATTGAAATTCACTAGGCGCTCCTTTATATCTGAGGCTTGTGGTTGCGTCAAATAGCGCAATAGGGCCACATATGGGGTATTTCTATAAACTGCAGAAACGGGGCAATCAATATTGGGGTGCATTTCTCTGGTAATAGGTTTATAATTATGAAAAATATTGGATTACAATAAAATCTCTGCACAGAAAATTAAAATTTTCAAATTTCTTACACACTTAGCTTTTATTTCTGTGACTCCCCTAAAGGGTTAAAAAACTTTCTGGATGTGCTTTTGCAGAGTTTAGGGGGTGCAGTTTCTGAAATGGGGTGCTTCGTGAGGCTTTCTAACACACAGTCCCCTCAAATACACTTTAAACCTGAACAGTTCCCTAAAAATATCTGATTTTGAAATTTTACTGAAAATTTGGAAATTTGCTGCTAATGTTTTAAGCTTCCTATTGTCTAAAAAAAATGAAATATAGTTTAATAAATGCCGCCAACATAAAGTAGACATGTTGCTAATGCTATTTAATATATAATTTATGTGATATAACCATTTTCTGTATAAGCAGAAAAGTTTTAAAGTTGGAAAAATGCATTTTTTCACAATTTTTCACGCTATTTTGGTTTTTTTCATAAAGATTCGTTATAAGTATCGACTCCAATTTACAAGAAATGTGAAGTACAATATGTCACGAGAAAACAATCTCAGAATCAGCCGGATAGGTAAAAGCATCCCGAAGTAATTAATGAATAAAGTGACACTGGTCAAATTCATAAAATTTGCTCCGGTCCTTAAGGCCATTTCAGGCCCGGTCCTTAAGGGGTTAAAGAGTCACTGTCGTATTTTTATTATTTTTTTTTTTTTTTTTGCAGAAATCAATAGTCCAGGCGATTTTAAGAAACTTTGTAATTGGGTTTATTAGCCAAATCTGCCATTATCTGCATGTAAAAAGCCTTTTCCCAGGTCCCCCCCTCCTTCCTCTTTTTCATCCACTCTGAAAATTGTGACTTGTTGCAGGAGTCGTCCCCTGTCTGCTCTATGGAGAGGGGAGGGGGGAGGAGGAAGGAGGGAGTTACCCCGCAGCAGAGAGCAGAGAACAGAGGATTACAGGCACAGAGCTGGGTGACAGCTGTAATCGGAGCTCAGACAGGTCACTGGTGACTGTCACAGGAGATATCCCCTGAGGGATTTTGTAGATTAACTCTTTGTTGTCCTGTTTTGGTCTTTTCTTTAGCTCTCTCCATAGGAGAACAATGAAGACAGGGGGGAGAGCTTCAAACTGCTTTTTCATGATAAAAATGCATTTTTCGGATAATAAACCCAATTACAAAGTTTCTTAAAATCGCCTGGACTATTGATTTCTGCAAAAAAAAAAAAAAAAAACATTTGCGACAGTGACACTTTAAGTCACATAAGGAGATAGGAGCAGGGAGAGTAGGGACGGGGTCTGTCCTGGGGGTCCCTAACACTACTGCAGTAGCTCATACAGTAGCTGCCCACCAGCAGGCCACCACATATCAGATCTCCATTTGCGATGCCCTGGCCCCTGGGGGCCACTTCCGCAGTGCTGGTGTTATGAGCGGGCAATGACCGGGGCAGCCGCAGGGGTTATACTTGTCACGGTATAGGCCTGAGGGCGGCACAGCTGTAGGGCCGGTCTGTGGAATCTGCGGGTGATGATGGGCATGCGATTCTTCGCTGCACCTAGTCAGGGCACCAGTTAGTGGACACCAATGCCAGGGTTCAGTAACAGCGGTTTTATTATAGATGAGGTAACTAGTAGCAACAGTTCTGTCCGGATGCAACCGGGTATATAGCAGGCTTGGACAAATAAAGCAGGAGTGGTGCTGCATAGGCTGTGAGAATACGTGCCGGATGATGGGAGTAGGAGTATGAGAGGAATAGCGTTGCTGGGTGGATTAGCTTGAGAATAATACTTGCTGTGAATCCTTGCAGCGATGAGGAGAGATAACGGAATGACACCCAGATGAGAGAGAAGACTCCGGACACTTGAGCAGGCAGATACAGCCGAAGACTTGAATACAGCAGAGCACTCGATCCACACTTCTAGTGGTGAAGTGGGAGCTGCAGAGAAGAAGCCCAACTCCTCTGAGGTAGGAGAGGGACGACACACATCCTCCTTGCTTGGGAGCAGGGGGAAGACTAACTTGTTAGAAGGAAGTGGGAGGTCACATGGTTGCTCCTGGCCAGAGCTAGTCGGCCATTGGAGGAACCATGGTTACAGGTCACGTGATCAACAGCCTTGCATACCACTGTACAATGCAATAATACACAGGAATACATGAGAATACACATGAAAATGCACAATACCAGAGAATACTAGGGGAAAACCAGCAGCAGTTGCAGTGCAAACACTTACCAGAACAGGCATGGACACAGCAAGAGAAATGGCCATAATAGGAGTAGTAGTCTGCATGTTCTGGGGCACAGTAGTAGTCTGCATGTTCTGGGGCACAGTAGTAGTAGTCTGCATGTTCTGGGACACAGTAGTAGTAGTCTGCATGTTCTGGGACACTGTAGTAGTCTGCATGTTCTGGGGCACAGTAGTAGTAGTCTGCATGTTCTGGGACACAGTAGTAGTCTGCATGTTCTGGGACACAGTAGTAGTAGTCTGCATGTTCTGGGGCACAGTAGTAGTAGTCTGCATGTTCTGGGACACAGTAGTAGTAGTCTGCATGTTCTGGGGCACAGTAGTAGTCTGCATGTTCTGGGACACTGTAGTAGTCTGCATGTTCTGGGACACTGTAGTAGTCTGCATGTTCTGGGACACTGTAGTAGTCTGCATGTTCTGGGGCACTGTAGTAGTCTGCATGTTCTGGGGCACAGTAGTAGTCTGCGTGTTCTGGGACACTGTAGTAGTCTGCGTGTTCTGGGACACTGTAGTAGTCTGCGTGTTCTGGGACACTGTAGTAGTCTGCATGTTCTGGGACACAGTAGTAGTCTGCGTGTTCTGGGACACAGTAGTAGTCTGCGTGTTCTGGGGCACTGTAGTAGTCTGCATGTTCTGGGGCACAGTAGTAGTCTGCATGTTCTGGGACACTGTAGTAGTCTGCATGTTCTGGGACACTGTAGTAGTCTGCATGTTCTGGGACACTGTAGTAGTCTGCATGTTCTGGGACACAGTAGTAGTCTGCATGTTCTGGGACACTGTAGTAGTCTGCATGTTCTGGGACACTGTAGTAGTCTGCATGTTCTGGGGCACAGTAGTAGTCTGCGTGTTCTGGGGCACAGTAGTAGTCTGCGTGTTCTGGGGCACAGTAGTAGTCTGCATGTTCTGGGACACAGTAGTAGTCTGCATGTTCTGGGGCACAGTAGTAGTCTGCGTGTTCTGGGGCACAGTAGTAGTCTGCGTGTTCTGGGGCACAGTAGTAGTCTGCATGTTCTGGGACACTGTAGTAGTCTGCGTGTTCTGGGGCACAGTAGTAGTCTGCGTGTTCTGGGGCACAGTAGTAGTCTGCATGTTCTGGGGCACAGTAGTAGTCTGCGTGTTCTGGGACACTGTAGTAGTCTGCGTGTTCTGGGGCACAGTAGTAGTCTGCATGTTCTGGGGCACAGTAGTAGTCTGCATGTTCTGGGGCACAGTAGTAGTCTGCGTGTTCTAGGACACTGTAGTAGTCTGCATGTTCTGGGACACTGTAGTAGTCTGCGTGTTCTGGGACACTGTAGTAGTCTGCGTGTTCTGGGACACAGTAGTAGTCTGCGTGTTCTGGGACACTGTAGTAGTCTGCATGTTCTAGGGCACAGTAGTAGTCTGCGTGTTCTGGGGCACAGTAGTAGTCTGCGTGTTCTAGGACACTGTAGTAGTCTGCATGTTCTGGGACACTGTAGTAGTCTGCGTGTTCTGGGGCACAGTAGTAGTCTGCGTGTTCTGGGGCACAGTAGTAGTCTGCATGTTCTGGAGCACAGTAGTAGTCTGCATGTTCTGGGACACTGTAGTAGTCTGCGTGTTCTGGGGCACAGTAGTAGTCTGCATGTTCTGGGGCACAGTAGTAGTCTGCGTGTTCTGGGGCACAGTAGTAGTCTGCATGTTCTGGGGCACAGTAGTAGTCTGCATGTTCTGGGACACACTAGTAGTCTGCATGTTCTGGGGCACAGTAGTAGTCTGCATGTTCTGGGACACACTAGTAGTCTGCATGTTCTGGGACACAGTAGTAGTCTGCGTGTTCTGGGGCACAGTAGTAGTCTGCATGTTCTGGGACACACTAGTAGTCTGCATGTTCTGGGGCACAGTAGTAGTCTGCATGTTCTGGGACACTGTAGTAGTCTGCATGTTCTGGGGCACAGTAGTAGTCTGCGTGTTCTGGGATACTGTAGTAGTCTGCATGTTCTGGGGCACAGTAGTAGTCTGCGTGTTCTGGGACACTGTAGTAGTCTGCGTGTTCTGGGACACTGTAGTAGTCTGCATGTTCTGGGACACTGTAGTAGTCTGCATGTTCTGGGACACTGTAGTAGTCTGCATGTTCTGGGGCACAGTAGTAGTCTGCATGTTCTGGGGCACAGTAGTAGTCTGCATGTTCTGGGGCACAGTAGTAGTCTGCATGTTCTGGGGCACAGTAGTAGTAGTCTGCATGTTCTGGGACACTGTAGTAGTCTGCATGTTCTAGGACACAGTAGTAGTCTGCATGTTCTGGGACACTGTAGTAGTCTGCATGTTCTGGGGCACAGTAGTAGTCTGCATGTTCTGGGACACTGTAGTAGTCTGCATGTTCTGGGGCACAGTAGTAGTCTGCGTGTTCTGGGGCACAGTAGTAGTCTGCGTGTTCTGGGGCACAGTAGTAGTAGTCTGCATGTTCTGGGGCACAGTAGTAGTCTGCATGTTCTGGGGCACAGTAGTAGTCTGCGTGTTCTGGGACACTGTAGTAGTCTGCATGTTCTGGGATACTGTAGTAGTCTGCATGTTCTGGGGCACAGTAGTAGCCTGCATGTTCTGGGGCACAGTAGTAGTCTGCGTGTTCTGGGGCACAGTAGTAGTCTGCATGTTCTGGGGCACAGTAGTAGTCTGCATGTTCTGGGACACTGTAGTAGTCTGCATGTTCTGGGACACTGTAGTAGTAGTCTGCATGTTCTGGGACACAGTAGTAGTCTGCATGTTCTGGGACACAGTAGTAGTCTGCATGTTCTGGGACACAGTAGTAGTCTGCGTGTTCTGGGGCACAGTAGTAGTCTGCATGTTCTGGGACACAGTAGTAGTCTGCATGTTCTGGGGCACAGTAGTAGTCTGCATGTTCTGGGACACACTAGTAGTCTGCGTGTTCTGGGGCACAGTAGTAGTCTGCATGTTCTGGGACACTGTAGTAGTCTGCGTGTTCTGGGACACAGTAGTAGTCTGCATGTTCTGGGACACTGTAGTAGTCTGCATGTTCTGGGGCACAGTAGTAGTCTGCATGTTCTGGGACACTGTAGTAGTAGTCTGCATGTTCTGGGACACTGTAGTAGTCTGCATGTTCTGGGACACAGTAGTAGTCTGCATGTTCTGGGGCACAGTAGTAGTCTGCATGTTCTGGGGCACAGTAGTAGTCTGCATGTTCTGGGACACTGTAGTAGTCTGCATGTTCTGGGACACAGTAGTAGTCTGCATGTTCTGGGGCACAGTAGTAGTCTGCATGTTCTGGGACACAGTAGTAGTCTGCATGTTCTGGGGCACAGTAGTAGTCTGCATGTTCTGGGACACTGTAGTAGTCTGCATGTTCTGGGACACAGTAGTAGTCTGCATGTTCTGGGGCACAGTAGTAGTCTGCATGTTCTGGGACACTGTAGTAGTCTGCATGTTCTGGGACACAGTAGTAGTCTGCATGTTCTGGGACACTGTAGTAGTCTGCATGTTCTGGGACACAGTAGTAGTCTGCATGTTCTGGGGCACAGTAGTAGTAGTCTGCATGTTCTGGGACACTGTAGTAGTCTGCATGTTCTGGGACACAGTAGTAGTCTGCATGTTCTGGGGCACAGTAGTAGTCTGCATGTTCTGGGACACTGTAGTAGTCTGCGTGTTCTGGGACACAGTAGTAGTCTGCGTGTTCTGGGGCACAGTAGTAGTCTGCATGTTCTGGGACACAGTAGTAGTCTGCATGTTCTGGGGCACAGTAGTAGTCTGCATGTTCTGGGACACTGTAGTAGACTGCATGTTCTGGGACACTGTAGTAGTCTGCATGTTCTGGGGCACAGTAGTAGTCTGCATGTTCTGGGGCACAGTAGTAGTCTGCGTGTTCTGGGACACTGTAGTAGTCTGCATGTTCTGGGACACTGTAGTAGTCTGCGTGTTCTGGGACACAGTAGTAGTCTGCATGTTCTGGGGCACAGTAGTAGTCTGCATGTTCTGGGGCACAGTAGTAGTCTGCATGTTCTGGGACACTGTAGTAGTCTGCATGTTCTGGGACACTGCACATTCACCTCAGCATAGTCACTAGAGATTGTTCCATGGTGTGATATGTGTGAGCATAGTCCCCAGCAAACAGGAGCGGACTGGTCGCCGCTGTACTATGTCACTGTATATGTCAGCCTCCTTCTATGAGGCACGGCAGAAACACAGCTTATATTCCATCTATATTCAGGTCTCATAACACATCTCACATTAATGTACCATCAGGCCTGGGGGGCTGAAGCACTGGAGGCGGCCGACCCAGTGGGAGGAAGCCGCTGCCTCTCTATGACACGGCTCCATTAGAATCAATAGAGCTGCATCATAGAGGGGTTCCTCCCACTGGGTCGGCCGCCCCCAGTGCTTCAGCCAAGGCCTGATGGTAACTTCCCTTTAAACGACAGTGTTTCCCCCCCTTTAGGGCAGCTTCACACGTACCGGATCAGCAGCGGATTTAACAGAGTTTGCAGCAAAATCGGCTGCAGATCCTGTAGTGTGAAGCTGAATGGGTCCTGTACACGCAGCTGCCCTTCTGGGACCCGGCCCCTTTAACCCCCCCGGATCCCCATACATTACCTGTGTGTGAGGCTCCCGGCTCCCCTCGCTCCCCATCAGCCAATCAGTGCACGGCAGCCCTGTGTGTATGAGACCCATTCCGCTTCACAGGATCCACAGCAGATTACGCGGCAAACTCGCAGCTTGAAATCCACTGTGGATCCGCTACATGTGAAGCTCCCCTTAAAAACCTGTGACCAGAATGTTTCATTATGATGTTTCCACATTTGTGTCTGAACATGGATGAAGCCGCTGCCATTCCTTCGCTGATAGCCATGCAGTATTGCTGGGATTATTGGCAATATGGCGCGGCTCCTGGTGAAGAAGTGGTGGGGTTTCCACTGTGTTTGAAATGCATTGTGAGGCTATGTTCCACCACAGTAACCAGGAGTGGATGGAAATCACAGAAAGGCAGAAAGGCTATGCTCACACACTGTGGAAATGTAGTGGCTGGCCGCCATTCAATGGCAGATAAAGTCTCATGTCATGAGCATTCCTCTTACAGAGATGCCATCAGATAGGATGTCCATTGTCATGGCACACCGCTTACAAAATGGTTTCCTATTGGATAACTCACGGGTCACCATTTCCAAAATGAATGCGGACTATAGTAATAGCATCAAGCATAGAAGTGTTTTCTATTGGAGAAACCCATGAAAGGCGAACGAATAGGAGCTCAGGTGACATGGGAAGCGTTTAATACCCAGCGCATTACCAAGCTATGGCAGACAAGGGCCGTATACCCTGCAGTATACATTGCCTAGATTGAGCCTTTACAATATAAGCATAGCGAGGGTTTTTTAAATTTGTCCTTGCGCACACGGCCCATTTTGTGATCCAGCCGGGTCACAGAACGGCCGTTGTTACTGAAGATCATCCTGGCCAGTACTGCAGATCTTCATTTCTGATGAATTGGGATGAATTCACCGCTGCACACAATGGAGCCACGTGACCAATTGTGTGAAGTGACACGTCTGTGCTCTGCTCCGGAGTGTGTAGCTTCCCCCTCCCCCTCCCTTCTGTACCATGTGATTTCCTCTCTCCTCCTGGTGTGGAGCTGTCGGGACGATGGAGGAGAGGGCTGCAGGGTGAGGAGCAGAACCTCCTGCTGCTGCTGCCATGGACAAGGACAACTACACCCAGCATGCTGTTAGAGGGGGTAAGTATACTGTACATGCAGTGTGTGTATGAATGTAGGTGTATAATGGATGAATGTAGTGTGTGTTACATGTCCTGTGTGTAGTGTGTGGGCTGGATGGTTTGTATCTGTATAATGTGTTTTCATGGATGTGTTAGTGTGTGTGTATATATATATATATATATATATATATATATATATATTAGTGTGTGTGTGTGTGTGTGTATGTATATATATATATATATATATATATATATATATATAGTGTGTGTGTATAAGAAGCACTGCTGACTCCAAGTGTTGAGGTGAATAGACTGTATATAGGAGCTGCAGCCATTCTCTGGTGACCACTGAGGCCGCTGATTGGCTGCAGCTCCTATATATAGTGTATGATGATTAGTATTTAGGGTAGAGAAAGACCGGCACAGCAAGTTATAAACCACGCTTCTGGGGAGCACTATGTGCTTAGCTGGACTTCATGTGCAGACCAATTAATCATTCACGAGTGGGGTGCTCAGCTCTTGGGTAGTTTTGAATCAGTAGTCACAGTTCATACATAAAAGAGTAGAAATAAAGCGGCACTCACCACTGTATACGTGAAAAAAAACGGTGTTATTTATTCATTCGTCCATGAATAACAGACAGATTTTCTTAGCAGGTAAGACGCCAACACTTCGTGATGGTAACAGGTGACAGCTGTTTCGCTTTACTAAGCTTCTACAGGTCTGTAGAAGCTTAGTAAAGCGAAACAGCTGTCACCTGTTACCATCACGAAGTGTTGGCGTCTTACCTGCTAAGAAAATCTGTCTGTTATTCATGGACGAATGAATAAATAACACCGTTTTTTTTCACGTATACAGTGGTGAGTGACGCTTTATTTCTACTCTTTTATATAGTGTATGATGATGTCACTAAGGCAACACGGGGTATTTTATTGAGAAACAAACAAGGTGGCGGTCACTGTATGGTGGTAATATTGGTCCGTATATAGTGTATATAGAATCATTATGTGGCGGTCATGGTGTGGTGCTAATATTGGCGTGTATATAGTGTCATTATCGTTATTCCTATTATTTAAAGATTCTATTACGACAGGGATTCTTCCACAGGACTGGCGCATAGCTAATGTGGTACCAATATTCAAGAAGGGGTCAAGGAGTGATCCTGGAAACTACAGGCCCGTAAGTCTAACATCTATAGTAGGTAACGTATGTGAGGGGATTGTAAGAGATGCTATACTGGAGTATCTTAATGAAAATAATCTTATGACGCAGCACCAGCATGGATTTATGAGGGATCGGTCCTGTCAGACTAATCTGATCGGCTTCTATGAAGAGGTAAGTTATAGACTGGACCTGGGGGAGGCTGTGGACGTTGTGTATATAGACTGGACCTGGGGGAGGCTGTGGACGTTGTGTATATAGACTGGACCTGGGGGAGGCTGTGGACGTTGTGTATCTGGACTTTTCAGAGGCATTTGATACTGTGCCGCATGAAAGGTTGGTCTACAAAATGAGGATGCTGGGACCTGGGGAAAACGTATGCAAATGGGCAAGTAACTGGTTGTGTGATAGAAAACAGAGGGTGGTCATTGATGGAACATATTCAGATTGGGTTTTAGTTACTAGTGGGGTACCACAGGGGTCAGTGTTGGGTCACGGTTACTAGTGGGGTACCACGGGTCAGTGCTAGGTCCACTTCTTTTTAATATTTTTATTAATGATCTTGTTGAGGGGCTACAGAGCAGAATCTCCATTTTTGCAGATGATACTAAACTGGGTAAAGTAATCAGTACAGAGGAGGATAATATCATATTACAGAGGGATTTGGAGAAGCTAGAGGCTTGGGCGGAGAAATGGCAAATGAAGTTTAATGTGGATAAATGTAAGGTTATGCATTTGGGCCATAGAAATAATAAGTACAGTTATGTGCTAAATAATAAAACACTGGGTAAAACTACTTCCGAAAAGGACCTGAGGGTATTGGTGGCCGGTAACCTCATCTATAGTGATCAGTGCCAGGCAGCAGCTGCCAAGGCTAATAAAATAATGGGGTGCATCAAAAGAGGCCGAGATGCTAAAGATGAGAACATAGTTTTGCCTCTTTATAAATCACTGGTCAGACCACATATGGTATATACTGTATACAGCACCGGGCACCGGTATATAAGAAGGACACAGCTGACCTAGAGCGGGTGCAGAGGAGGGCAACAAAGGTCATTAAGGGAATGGGTGGGTTACAGTACCAGGACAGGTTATCACGCTTGGGGTTATTTACGCTAGAAAAAAGACGTCTTAGGGGCGATCTGATCCCAATGTACAAATATATGAATGGACAGTACAGAGATTTTTGTAGGGGTCTCCTTACTCCTAGGTCTGTAACCATGACAAGGGGGCGTCCTCTATGTCTAGAGGAAAGAAGATTTCATCATCAGCATCGACGCGGGTTCTTTACTGTACGAGCGGTAAGACTGTGGAACTCTCTGCCACATGATGTTGTCATGGCTGATTCATTATATAAGTTCAAGGGAGGCCTGGATGATTTTCTTGAACAATATAATATTACAAGTTATGGGCATTAGATTTCTGGTGATACGTTGATCCGGGGATTGTTCTGGTTGCCATTGCAGTCGGGGGAGGGGGGGGGGGAGTTTCTCCCTGTGGTGGGGCGTTTGTCGTCTGCCCCATAGGGGTTTTTCGCCTTCCTGGATCAACACAGTAGGATTCTCCTAGGTTGAACCTGATGGACTCTTGTCTTCTTTCAACCTTATTTACTATGTATGTTACTATTATGGGGCGGTCACTTTATGGTGGTAATATTGGCCTATACATAGTATGTTTCATCAATAATGGTATGGAGGTAATATTTGGTCCTGATAGAGTGATATTTTTTATTTTATTTTTTAAAACCATGCATATAGATAGTTTCTGTGTTTACACCACTAGCGGCAGTCCCGGCATGTGGCGGCAGTCCCCGCATGTGGCGGCAGTCCCCGCATGTGGCGGCAGTCCCGGCATGTAACCTTCTGAATTGACTCAATGTGACTAAGGGCCATAATACACGGAGCGAAAATTGCCCTAACCTGGCCGATATCGCTCTGTGTATATAGAGACAACAGTAATCAAATGATCATTGTCTTTTGGCAAGTGTAAAAATCATTGTCTGCTGATTGTGCGTATAACATAATAAAGCTGGTACTTACCTGATCACATTCCCCGGTGTCCTCAGGCCTTGTCTGTTTGTTACGGCCAGTGATTGGCTGAATGGCCGATCACTTCAGAGAGAGGACCAGAAGTGAGAGCTGGGACTGGGGGATCCCACAGACAAGGCCTGAGGACACCGGGGAATGTGGTCAGGTAGTATATATCTTCATATATATGTCCATATGTCCATTGATATCATGTCAGAGGACTGTACAAAGAGCCCCATTCACCTTACACTGATGGCCGAACCCACCACGAGCAGCAGGTACCACCAAAAAGTGTGTGGGAACCTTAAATTGCTGCTACAATATTTCAGCATTTGGGGCCCCACCTTCAACTTTGCCCAGGGCCACATTTAGTCTAAAACCGGCCCTGTTCACACAGCACCTTTTTTGGCAAAATAATGGCCGTTTGATAATGACAGCTGTCAGTAATGGTCATGAACATTATTGACGGCCATCATTGTAAAACAATTGTTGTTTTGTTTTTTTTTAAAGACCTGTATATACATGTACTGTATAGATGGAGTAGGGGGTCCTGTATATACATGTACTGTATAGATGGAGTAGGGGGTCCTGTATATACCTGTACTGTATAGATGGGGTAGGGGGTCCTGTATACATGTACTGTATAGATGGAGTAGGGGGCCTGTATACATGTACTGTATAGATGGAGTAGGGGGTCCTGTATACATGTACTGTATAGATGGAGTAGGGGGCCCTCTATACATGTACTGTATAGATGGAGTAGGGGGTCCTGTATACCTGTACTGTATAGATGGAGTAGGGGGTCCTGTATACCTGTACTGTATAGATGGAGTAGGGGGCCCTGTATATACCTGTACTGTATAGATGGAGTAGGGGGTCCTGTATACATGTACTGTATAGATGGAGTAGGGGGTCCTGTATATACATGTACTGTATAGATGGAGTAGGGGGTCCTGTATACATGTACTGTATAGATGGAGTAGGGGGTCCTGTATATACATGTACTGTATAGATGGAGTAGGGGGTCTACCAGTTATTACTGTGGATGTTGTGAGGCAGCTTCCCTAGCAACCATTGCTCCCTGTGAAAATGAAAGCAGTAATCCTATTGGTTGCTAAGGCTCCAACTGCCGTGTCTGCTGCAGCTAATTATATCACCTGTGTTTGCAGTGAGGAGATTTTCCCATTCATCTCTATGGGGCGCCTCTCTTTCCCCTCCCCCTCCCCTCCTGTACATCTGGCGGGGACGGGAACTTCGCAATAACCTTCCCGGGCACCCAATGTATCTGTGGGCCAAATTTGGGGTCAAACGGTTCAGGCGTTTGGAAGTCTATAGAGGACAGACAGACAGACTTTGATTTTTAATATATATATATGGGATGCACAGCACTAGGGGCTGTATATATATATATATATATATATATATATATATATATATGGGGGATGCACAGCACTAGGGGCCCTATATATATGGGGGACGGCACTGGGGGCTATATATATGGGGGAGGCATAGCACTGGGGGCTATATATATGGGGACGGGACAGCACTGGGGGCTGTATATATGGGGGAGGCATAGCACTGGGGGCTATATATATGGGGACGGGACAGCACTGGGGGCTATATATATGGGGGAGGGACAACACTGGGGGCTATATGGGGGAGGCTCAACACTGGGGGCAGTATATATGGGGGAGGTACAGCACTGGGGGCTATATATATGGGGGAGGCATAGCAATGGGGGCAATATATATGGGGGAGGCACAGCACTGGGGGTTATATATATGGGGGAGGGACAACACTGGGGGCTATATGGGGGAGGCTCAACACTGGGGGCAGTATATATGGGGGAGGCACAACACTGGGGGCTATATATATATGGGGAGGCACAACACTGGGGGCTATATATATATGGGGAGGCACAACACTGGGGGCTATATATATATGGGGAGGCACAACACTTGGGGCTATATATATATATATGGGGGAGGGACAACACTGGGGGCTATATATATGGGGAGGGACAACACTGGGGGCAGTATATATGGGGGAGGCACAACACTTGGGGCTATATATATATGGGGAGGCACAACACTTGGGGCTATATATATATATATATATATATGGGGGAGGGACAACACTGGGGGCTATATATATGGGGAGGGACAACACTGGGGGCAGTATATATGGGGGAGGGAAAACACTGGGGGCTATATATATGGGGAGGGACAACACTGGGGGCTATATATATGGGGAGGGAAAACACTGGGGGCTATATATATGGGGAGGGACAACACTGGGGGCAGTATATATGGGGGAGGGAAAACACTGGGGGCTATATATATGGGGAGGGACAACACTGGGGGCCATTTGTAAGGGGAACAACACAGGGGGCAATCTATAAGGAGGACGTCACAGAGGAGGCATCTATAAGGGTAACTACACTGCGTGGTGTATATAGTAGGGCATGCGCAGAGGGGGGGGGGTATTTATTTTAGTGGACTACACAGAGGGGTCATCTATAAGGGAATACACAGAGGGGGCCATATACTACAGGGCAGGGATAGGGAACCTCGGCTCTCCAGCTGTTTAAAAACTACAGCTTTAGCTTTGACTGTCTACACATGATGGGAGTTGTAGTTTTGCAACAGCTGGAGAGCCGAGGTTCCCTACCCCTGGTATAGGGGATGCACAGAGGGGCTCTCTACTATAGTAGATGCACACAGGGCCATCTATGTGGAGGACTGAACAAGGGACTATCTATAAGGAGCCAGGGCTACCCACTGAAAGAGGGCTTATAGGGGCCAGTACAGATGTGCAGTGTGTATAGAGATGAGGATGGTGCCAGAGCGAGGAGCCTAATATGTCTGTCTGGCAGATTCTGTGGATTTGTGGCTTGGAGAAGTTCTCATAACGGCCCAGGACAGATGGAGAAGATGAAAAGGGAAGAACTCCGATCAGAGAAGACGTCCCCCTGTGAGTCACTAAATATATTTGCACTGTAATGTTTATGTAGTACAGACCCTGTGTAGAGCTGGGTGTGTTGACGGTGTAGTGGTCGGTTGAGGGGGTGGGGGCAATTAAAAGTTTGCTATGGGGCCCAGCCATTTCTAGTTACGCCCCTGGTCTGATTCCTGGCTCTAGCTCTGCTGTGGAAGGATGCATTGTGTGAACACAAGCCTAGAGTTGCTATTTTTATTACACCTGATGTTTCTCTCAGTACTGCTATTGAATGAGGCAGTAAAGTTATGAAACTGCGTTGTGTGAACACAACCCTAGGATTGCTAGTGGTGTATAGATTGCACCTTACATGTCATCTATAGCTCTGCTTTTTGTTTGATGCAGTGAAGTTCTGAGACTGCATTGTATGAACACAACCCTAAAGTTCCTGGTTGTGTATTGAGCATCTGGGGGTTTTCTAGCACGGTTACTGATATTTAAAGTTGCATTGAAGCTATGAAACAGCATTGTGTGTACACACGCCTAGAGTTGCTACATGTATAGTACTGATATTTGTAAAATAGTAAAACGTAGATATTGCAGGGTATGATCACAACTTTAGAGTTTCTAGTTGTGTACCGAGTATACCTGGTGTCTGTCTTATATTAGTTCTGCTATTGAAACAATGAGGCTGCATGGTGTGAACACAGCCTTAGGCCTTATGCACACGTTCAGTATTTTTTTCTGGTCCTGAAACAACCCGTGAGAAATTGCGGATTGGACATCCGTATTCCATCCATTGCTGGACCAGACTTCAACTGAGCAGTGAATGAATGGCAGACCCCCTCTGCGGCATCAGACCCCCTCTGCGGCATCAGACCCCCTCCTGCGGCTGCATCAGACCCCCTCTGCGGCATCAGACCCCTTCCTGCGGCATCATCAGACCCCCTCTGCGGCGGCATCAGACCCCCTCCTGCGGCATCAGACCCCCTCTGCGGCATCAGACCCCCTCTGCGGCATCAGACCCCCTCTGCGGCATCAGACCCCCTCCTGCGGCTGCATCAGACCCCCTCTGCGGCATCAGACCCCTTCCTGCGGCATCATCAGACCCCCTCTGCGGCGGCATCAGACCCCCTCCTGCGGCTGCATCAGACCCCCTCTGCGGCATCAGACCCCCTCCTGCGGCTGCATCAGACCCCCTCCTGCGGCATCAGACCCCCTCCTGCGGCATCATCAGACCCCCTCTGCGGCGGCATCAGACCCCCTCCTGCATGATCAGACCCCCTCTGTGGCATCAGACCCCCTCCTGCATCATCAGACCCCCTCCTGTGGCATCATCAGACCCCCTCCTGTGGCATCATCAGACCCCCTCCTGTGGCATCATCAGACCCCCTCCTGTGGCATCATCAGACCCCCTCTGCGGCGGCATCAGACCCCCTCCTGCATCATCAGACCCCCTCTGCGGCATCAGACCCCCTCCTGCATCATCAGACCCCCTCTGCGGCATCAGACCCCCTCCTGCATGATCAGACCCCCTCTGCGGCATCAGACCCCCTCCTGCATCATCAGACCCCCTCTGCGGCATCAGACCCCCTCCTGCATGATCAGACCCCCTCTGCGGCATCAGACCCCCTCCGGCGGCATCAGACCCCCTCCTGCGGCATCATCAGACCCCTCCTGCGGTAAGGATGCGATCTCCTATGCGATCCTCCTGTGCCGTTCTGCCTTCAGTGCTCTTAATTGATTCATTGATACTTTCCTAACCACATAGTAAACACCAATTTATTGTGCTAATTGGTAATGATGATTGGCAGCTGGGCTACAAAGGTACAAGTACCAATTAGCTCAATAAATTGGTGTTTACTATGAGGTTAGGAAAGTATCAATGAATCAATTAAGAGACTGTGAGCAGTGAATGAATGGCCTGCCAGCTAAATTCGGCACAATATAAAGTATGCAATGTTCCGAGCAGGTACCCTTCTGTATGGTCTTCACCTTGTGGAGTACTACAGATCCCAGCTCTCTGATATACCATCACCAACACTGCCTCAATACATTCGTCTACTGATTCTGCTACAATCGGCATACGGTGTGCAGCAACAGAGATCCGGAGAACTATAGATCCCAGCACTTCTATATACTGCTGTGCACATAGGAGCATGAGTTATCCATATTTTTGTACGGAAATACGGATGCCAAACATGTTGCAATCCGCAAACAATCCGTAGACAATTGATGTCAATGAGAGCATCCGTGAAAAAATCTGGGTCCGCACCCGGTCCGCACTAGGACATGTCCTTTTTTTTTACGGATTGATTTTCATCCATTTCTGCTACTGATCGTGTGAATAGCCCAATAGACTTCAATGTGCACTAACTCGGATACGGAAATACGGATCCGTAAATTACGGAACGTGTGAATAAGGCCTTAGAATTGCTAGTTGTGTATCAGCTGCTCTGAGGGATCTGGTTTTCTTGTACTACAGCAGTCTGTTGCCTCTTTACCTGGCGCAGGTTTATTATCATTTTATCTCACTTAATGCAGGAATCTAATGTCCAAAGTCTCAGGGTGAGGAAACCTATGGGAAAGCTCAGTCACTTATGTGTGTATCCTGCAAGATACCATTGTCTCCTTCCTGCACAAGTGATTGTTAATTGTCAAAAACTTACACCACTATATTTTCACCTACCCGTAACCATTACTAGGATACAGGGTCAGGATTCCTAGAACTCCCCAATTGGTGTCCCTTCACCCAATGATGATTGTCAGGTCTCATGACGTCTGCAAGCAACAAATTGAATAGGCAGGTTGTAATATGTATCCCCTTACAGCAGATGCTGTCAGTATGGGACCAAAGAATAAACAGCCTACATTGGGTTATGGTTTATACCCACAGATACAAGGGCCTCAACATTTTCTTCAGTCAGTGGCAGACCAATCTCGCCCTCAAAGGGGGTGGAGGCAACCACCGATCCATCTAACAAAGGGTGAGACAGGCGAAGAAGACTTTGTTCCTAATAGAAGTGGCTGTCATCCAACATGTGAGAGATGAGAGCGGTAAGTGAGCTCCAGTCCACTTCAGCACATCAATCTATGGGGAAGCTATCGGGGTAAGAGCCAGAACACATCTACAGTGATGCATATCCATCTATGGGGAAGCTATCGGAGTGAGTAACCCATCTACAGTGGTGCATATCCATCTATGGGAAAGCTATCGGAGTAAGTAACACATCTACAGTGGTGTATATCCATCTATGGGAAAGCTATCGGAGTAAGTAACCCATGTACAGTGGTGTATATATATCTATGGGGAAGCTATCGGAGTAAGAGCCAGAACACATCTACAGTGCTGCATATCCATCTATGGGGAAGCTATCGGAGTAAGTAACACATCTACAGTGGTGCATATCCATCTATGGGGAAGCTATCGGAGTAAGTAACACATCTACACTGGTGCATATCCATCTATGGGAAAGCTATCGGAGTAAGTAACCCATCTACAGTGGTGCATATCCATCTATGGGGAAGCTATCGGAGTAAGATCCAGAACCCATCTACAGTGGTGTATATCTATCTATGGGGAAGCTATCGGAGTAAGTAACACATCTACAGTGGTGCATATCCATCTATGGGGAAGCTATCGGAGTAAGTAACACATCTACAGTGGTGCATATCCATCTATGGGGAAGCTATCGGAGTAAGTAACACATCTACAGTGGTGCATATCCATCTATGGGGAAGCTATCGGAGTAAGTAACACATCTACAGTGGTGCATATCCATCTATGGGGAAGCTATCGGAGTAAGTAACACATCTACAGTGGTGCATATCCATCTATGGGGAAGCTATCGGAGTAAGATCCAGAACACATCTACAGTGGTGCATATCCATCTATGGGGAAGCTATCGGAGTAAGTAACACATCTACAGTGGTGTATATCCATCCATGGGGAAGCTATCGGAGTAAGTAACCCATCTACAGTGGTGCATATCCATCTATGGGGAAGCTATCGGAGTAAGTAACACATCTACAGTGGTGTATATATATCTATGGGGAAGCTATCGGAGTAAGTAACACATCTACAGTGGTGCATATCCATCTATGGGGAAGCTATCGGAGTAAGTAACACATCTACAGTGGTGCATATCCATCTATAGGGAAGCTATCGGAGTAAGATCCAGAACACATCTACAGTGGTGCATATCCATCTATAGGGAAGCTATCGGAGTAAGATCCAGAACACATCTACAGTGGTGCATATCCATCTATGGGGAAGCTATCGGAGTAAGTAACACATCTACAGTGGTGTATATATATCTATGGGGAAGCTATCGGAGTAAGTAACACATCTACAGTGGTGCATATCCATCTATGGGGAAGCTATCGGGGTAAGTAACACATCTACAGTGGTGCATATCCATCTATAGGGAAGCTATCGGAGTAAGATCCAGAACACATCTACAGTGGTGCATATCCATCTATGGGGAAGCTATCGGAGTAAGATCCAGAACACATCTACAGTGGTGCATATCCATCTATGGGGAAGCTATCGGAGTAAGTAACACATCTACAGTGGTGCATATCCATCTATGGGGAAGCTATCGGAGTAAGTAACACATCTACAGTGGTGCATATCCATCTATGGGGAAGCTATCGGAGTAAGTAACACATCTACAGTGGTGCATATCCATCTATGGGGAAGCTAGCCGAGTAAGATCCAGAACACATCTACAGTGGTGCATATCCATCTATGGGGAAGCTATCGGAGTAAGTAACACATCTACAGTGGTGCATATCCATCTATGGGGAAGCTATCGGAGTAAGTAACACATCTACAGTGGTGCATATCCATCTATGGGGAAGCTATCGGAGTAAGTAACACATCTACAGTGGTGCATATTGATCTTCAGAGCTGCATGCGATCAGTAGCATTACTGTTAAAAGCAGAAGCTATTTTTTGCATGGACCAAGAGATCTATCCAGCAACAAGGGAAGTCACAATACCTTAATGTAAAAGGCTAAAGCCATGATATCACCCTGACAGAAGAATGGTCTCAGGACCAGGAGATGTTCTAGTGAATCGCCAGATATTACAGCGACCCATTGGTCCCATGGCCATTTCGGGTAAGACCAGGGTGCGTGGTTTTAACTCCTAAAAACTACTGTGGACAACAATAAGTAGAAGTCTTGTAAGAAGACAATACAGGATCCGTCTCATTAATCCTGATAGCCACAGATTGGCCCAGGAGGTCATTGTGGTAGTTGTTGTTCTCTCCTGATGAATATGTCCAAAGAGACATTTTGGACAATTCCCCAGATTCCTCACCTACTGCCCCATGAGGACGGATTATGTCTGGCCAATCACCAGATATTATGGCGACCCTTACGTGGACCTAATGGCCATTTTGGATAACGCCAAAATACGTGTTTTTTACTCCCTAAAACTGCTAGGGACGACAACCCGTAGTGGTCGTGTAAGGACAAGACAGAATCCTGCCTCATTACTCCTATAGCTCAGGAAGGCATGGTTGTTCTCTCCTGATTCATGTGTCCAAGAGGACATTTTGGAGACTTCCCCAGAATCCTCACTGTCACAGGAGGGCAGATTGTGTCGGGGTCTGGACCACCTATGATTGACGGCCTGAAGATTGACAGGCCTGATGAGCTGAGGCTTTTTAGAATTGGTGGTGAACATGATTCTGCTATTAAGAGCAGAACCCACAAAGAGAACGTCCCTGAGGGTGAAGGACATTGTCTATCCTGGTGTGAAGAATCGGACTTCTCCCATATCACTGTCTATAAAGGCGATCCTCCGATCTCTCCAGGATGGGTGTGAGAATGGGCTGAAGCTGCGACCGTCACAGTCCATGTCTCTGCTCTTTATGCTCTTCCAGACAGCTGACTGTCCCATAAATCCCTAATACAGAGATTTATTAAAGCTACGCAAAGGATTAAAGCCACTGTAATGGATCCAACTCCAGGTGGGATCCGGGACTCGTTCTTCATCACCTTGCACGGCTCCGTTTTGAGTTCTTATCTTTAGTTGAATTATAATACCTGACCCTCAAGGTGCTTCCTAGTAGCTATTACATCTGCTAAACGCAGGAGGATGTTCAGACATTAGGAGCCACTGAACCAGATCTTGTTATCCTTCAGGACTTTGTCTTTTACCCTTAAGGTTCCTTCCTTATCCAACATTACTCAGCTAAATTCCTCCAATGAGGAAGCGTTACAACCGCACTCTGGTTGTGGGCGGAGCCTTGGGCCTGTGCTCTCTGGTTGTGGGCGGAGTCTTGGTCCTGCGCTCTCTGGTTGTGTGCGGAGCCTTGGGCCTGCACTCTCTGGTTGTGGGCGGAGCCTTGAGCCTGCGCTCTATGGACGGGGGCCGAGCCTTGAGCCTGTGCTCTCTGGTTGTGGGCGGAGCCTTGAGAGTTTATTTAGTGAGAATCAGAGAATTCAGAAGATTTTATCTATCTTTTTCAGGAAGGAACAGGGATTGGAAGTCCTCAAAAGCCACTTTATCCAAATGGATACGGCAGACTCTGTGTGTCACCAAGAGGTGAGAGTCCAAGTACCTGAATCCATTAAGGCCCTTAACACAAGGGCAATGTCTACATCAGGGGTGGAGGAGATGTGCATTCTCATTGATCAGATATACAGAACTGCATTGTGGTCTTCTTATACTTTGGACATTAGAACCTCTGGGCAACCAATCTTGGTAAAGCGGTTCTCATAACTGCTGTATGATTCTCCCCCCTTTATGTGATCTTGCTATATCCCCATTATGTGCTGCTGCTTAGGACGTAAGGGAAAGGGCAATTTTATACTCACCGTAAATTCTCTTTCCTGTAGTCCGAAGCAGCAGCACAACTAACCCTCCCTATAAAAGTTTATGCAGCATACCTTGAGTGTTTTGGGTTAAGTTTTCCTAGATCATTAGAAGTACACAAGGAGGCTGGGTCAGCATAGGCCTTATAGGCGGGGCAATTAACTCTTTATTGCTTGTTACCATCTGTCCTATCATTGCAGGAAGATAGAATCTTCCCTATTATGTGCTGCTGCTTCGGACTACAGGAAAGAGAATTTACGGTGAGTATAAAATTCCACTATATATTACAGGTCTTTACATGGTTTGGCAGATCAGTCAGATGTAAAATGAATGTCCTACCTAGGATAATTATTCAGACTTTCTTTTTGTTGACGGACGCGTTTCCTCGCACATTTCGTTTTTTTCTCTTCGCCGCTCGTGCCGGTCCAGGCAGGATTTAATTTTTTTCTTTTTAAATCTGAAAGCGTCTTAACAGGGTGATGAAGAAGTTCCTGCCTGTTTTGGGGGGGGAGGTCATGTCGCCATGTTGATTTGGAGGACAACACACTAGGGATGCACCGAAATATCGATACTACTATCGATATTTTGAGCTAAAAAACAGTTCGGTACCAGGATTTCCTGGTATCGATACTTCATGTTAAAGCTGCACTATTAGGCAACTTAACATAAAGTATAACGCAGAGAACACGGCCGGCGGCTAGCTGAGCGCTGGCCGTGTTCTCTATGTGCCTCTCACTGCCCCTGCAGTCTCCTCCTCTGTTCTCTCTCCTTCCGGCTAAGTAGTGTATAGCGGAGCCGAGTGAGCAGTGTATAGCGGAGCCGAGTGAGCAGTGTATAGCGGAGCCGAGTAAGCAGTGTATAGCGGAGCCGAATGAGCAGTGTATAGCGGAGCCGAGTGAGCAGTGTATAGCGGAGCCGAGTGAGCAGTGTATAGCGGAGCCGAGTGAGCAGTGTATAGCGGAGCCGAGTGAGCAGTGTATAGCGGAGCCGAGTGAGCAGTGTATAGCGGAGCCGAGTGAGCAGTGTATAGCGGAGTCGAGTGAGCAGTGTATAGCGGAGCCGGCTAAGTAGTGTATAGCAAAGCCGAGTGAGTAGTGTATAGCAGAGCCGAGTGAGCAGTGTATAGCAGAGCCGAGTGAGCAATGTATAGCAGAGTCGGCTAAGTAGTGTATAGCAAAGCCGAGTGAGCAGTGTATAGCGGAGCCGGCTAAGTAGTGTATAGCAAAGTGAGCAGTGTATAGCGGAGCCGAGTGAGCAGTGTATAGCGGAGCCGAGTGAGCAGTGTATAGCGGAGCCAAGTGGGCAGTGTATAGCGGAGCCGAGTGAGCAGTGTATAGCGGAGTTGTCTGAGTGATCGCTCTACTCTGTACACAGTTATGTAAAAAACGCAAACCTTTACTTTTAACGTAATAAAATTAAAAAAAGCTCCATAAATTGTTATCTCTGTAATAGTGCGGCCTGAAGAGTATAGAAAACATTTCAGGTTTATTATATTCGCTGTCTAGGGAATATTATATTTCTATTGTTGTGTTTTTTTAAAATATTTTAGTAAGTATCGAACTGGTATTGAGTATCGAAATAAAAATGTTAGTATCGGTATCGAACTGAAAATTCTGGTGTCGTGACATCACTACAACACACCTGGTCTCTTAAGTGACCGGGTTCATTTATTAGACTTTGGAAATGAGATGAATGTAATTGATTTCTGGCTGCAGTGTTTTGAGGAGGCCAGGTGGTACACCAAGGCCTTGGTGGAGATGTAAGCTTCTATACATTTGGTGGGACCTGTTAAAGGTGTTTGTACTTAAGGTGTGCCGCCATGGGTGTTTCGTGTTCAACACCTGTCACAAAAGCCTTTTTACTCAAAGCTAAGTGGTGATGAAGGTAGTTCAGTGTTTTGCCACTAGATGTCAGTGTTTTATATCTATTGCACAGCTGTAGTGAGCAAGGGGTTACTGTTCCTTATATATTATGTATTTTATTGACCAATGTCACGGCCGCGGCGACGTCCCGTGTTCCGGCCCCCGCCGCAGCAACCTCCTCCTGCCCCATGCAGCCGCGGGGCTCCTTGTGCAGGGACCCAGCGCTGCGGCTAGTTCGGCCCCTGGGGGCGCCTCACCTCTCCTCCGCTCCTGTCTCTCACTGTGCCGGCCGGCGCGCGCGTCCCCGCCTCCTAGGGCGCGCGCGCGCGCGCCGGCTGTCTCAGATTTAAAGGGCCAGTCCGCCCCTAATTGGTGTATGCACACAATCACTCCCTATAAATTCCAGCCCTGCCCCACTACAGGTGTTGGAGCCTCTACATGCTTCCCATAGCGTTTGGCCCAGCTCCCTGTTGTTCCTGATTCCTATCCGCTACCTGGTCCCAAGTCCTTGTTCCTGGTTCCTGTTCCCCTGTCACTCCATTGCTCCTGTGTTCAGCCTGACTCCTGCGGTTACGCCTAGAGGCCTCTGCCAGCACCATCTCCTGCCTACTGCTCCTGCCACGCCTCGCCTGCCGTCACTAGCAACCAAGCCAGGGGTAGCGACCTGGGGGTCGCCTGCCGCAGCAAGTCCATCCCGCCTTGCGGCGGGCTCTGGTGAAAACCAGCGGCCCCTTAGACTCCGCTCCCTGGTGAGGTTAGTGCCATCGCTGGTGACGGTCCAGTGGATCCACTACTCCAGGCGTTACAGTAGGCTCCAACCATGGATCCCGGCGAGGTGCCTGATATCCGTGACGTAGCCCGAGTGGTCGCCCAACAGGCGCAGCAGATCCAGCAACTCACTGCCGCCTTACAGCAGCATACTACAGCCCAGCGCACACCACCTCCTGCTGCTTTTTCTACACTTCGACTGGCTCTCCCAAGCAAATACTCTGGTGGCCCCAAGTTGTGCAGAGGATTCCTGACTCAGTGCACCATGCATATTGAACTTTTAAGTAGTCAGTTTCCCACCGAGCGCTCTAAAGTGGCTTTCATTATCAGCCTATTGGAAGGTAGAGCTCTGGCCTGGGCCACGCCGCTGTGGGACCGAGATGATCCTGTTGCTGCCAATCTCCGAACCTTCTTAGTCGAGTTTCGCTCTGTCTTTGAGGAACCTGCCCGTGCCTCTTCAGCTGAAACTGCTCTCCTCAACCTATCCCAAGGAACTACCTCTGTTGGTGACTACGCCATCCAGTTCCGCACCCTGGCGGCAGAATTAGACTGGAATGAGGCCGCTCTAATAGCCACCTTCAAGAAGGGCCTGTCCAGTCGGGTGAGAGACGTGCTTTCCGCCCGAGACCTACCTACCTCCCTGAACGAACTCATCCTACTGGCCACCAGGGTCGATACTCGTTTTTCTGAGAGAGAGGAGGAGGTCTGGCATGAACGGCGACTAAGCCTGTCCCGTCGCCATCACCAGCTGGCGCCGGTCTTCCAGAATCCTGACGTTCCGGTGTCCCAGTCGACTCCTGAGATTCCTATGCAGGTGGAACGGGCTCACCTGACGCCTGATGAAAGAATTTGTCGTCTGGAGCTGAATCTCTGCCTCTACTGCGGTGGTTCGGATCACTTTCGGCTGAGATGTCCCCAACGTCCTCAAGCGTCCGGGAAACGCCAGCACCCAGGTCCGGTGGGAGAGGTCTCCCTAAGTGTTAATGCCACCTCTCCAAAGTTGTCTGTGCCAGTCTCCATCCAGACACCCTCAGGACAAACTCACAAGACTTCTGCCTTTCTCGATTCTGGGTCAGCAGGCAGTTTTATTGCAGCCACATTGGTCCAAAGATGGCGGCTACCCGTGATCCAACTAGCCAGGCCCCTGACTATCTCCTCGGTCACGGGCGAGATTCTTACCGACCATGTGTACTACCAGACCGCACCTCTAGTCCTCCAGGTGGATCCTTTACATCAGGAAAAGATATCCTTCTACGTCCTGCCCCATTCTTCTCCCGCCATCCTCCTGGGACTCCCTTGGCTGCAATTACATGCCCCTAAGCTGGACTGGAGAACAGGGGAGATTCTCAGTTGGGGTCAGGACTGTTCCAACCAGTGTCTCAAGTCACCTCAGACCAAGTATTCTATGTCGTCACCTGACCCCGCCAAGCCTCTATCCGGCCTACCGGCGGAAGACCAAGACTTGGCGGATGCCTTCTCTGCCGAGGAGGCGGACTCTCTACCATCTCACCGGGCGTACGATTGTCCCATAGACCTCCTTCCTGGTTCTTCTTCTCCACGAGGTCGGGTGTACCCTCTCTCCGTACCCGAGACTGAGGCCATGTCCCCCTACATCCGGGAGAACTTACAGAAGGATTTCATCCACAAATCCACATCCCCTTGCCACATTATACCTCCCGATCGCCTAGTGCCAGTCGCCACCTCTACTCTTCAGAAAATACCCCCCGGAAAGACCCATGTTCACCCTGCGCTTCGAAGGAGGATTTTGAAGTGGGGACATTCCTCATTGGAGGCCGGGCACCCTGGAGTCCAAAAGACCGGGCAACGGATCTCCCGCCACTACTGGTGGTCCAGTCTATTCCAAGATGTCAAGGACTTTGTGGCTTCCTGTACCATTTGTGCCAAAAACAAGTCCTCCCGACTAAGGCCTGCCGGCCTATTACAACCTTTGCCAGTTCCAGACCTTCCCTGGCACCACATAGGGATGGACTTCATCACTGATTTGCCTCCATCTGCAGGCAAGAAAGAGGGGGAGGCCAAAGGGGGGGGTACTGTCACGGCCGCGGCGGCGGCCCGTGTTCCGGGCCGCCGTCGCAACCTCCTCCTGCCCCATGCAGCCGCCGGGCTCCTTGTGCAGGGACCCAGCGCTGCTGCTAGTTCGGCCCGGCTGTCTCAGATTTAAAGGGCCAGTCCGCCCCTAATTGGTGTATGCACACAATCACTCCCTATAAATTCCAGCCCTGCCCCACTACAGGGGTTGGAGCCTCTACATGCTTCCCATAGCGTTTGGCCCAGCTCCCTGTTGTTCCTGATTCCTATCCGCTACCTGGTCCCTAGTCCTTGTTCCTGGTTCCTGCTCCCCTGTCACACCATTGCTCCTGTGTTCAGCCTGACTCCTGCGGTTATGCCTACAGGCCTCTGCCAGCACCATCTCCTGCCTACTGCTCCTGCCACGCCTCGCCCGCCGTCACTAGCAACCAAGCCAGGGGTAGCGACCTGGGGGTCGCCTGCCGCAGCAAGTCCATCCCGCCTTGCAGCGGGCTCTGGTGAAAACCAGCGGCCTTTTAGACTCCGCTGGTGAGGTTAGTGCTATCGCTAGTGACGGTCCAGTGGATCCACTACTCCAGGCGTTACAACCAATAGAGATACTCTTCTTTTATACCCTATCACTCTTCTTCTTTTCTTTATACACACACACCTCTCCACTAATCCCAGGGAAGCACACTAAAAAGCCACTGTAAGAAGAGTTTTACACTGGTGGGAGGAGGTAGAAGTAGCTCAGTCTTACTCAGATCCTTGTGGGAAGAAGACACACAGAGTGGGCGTCCCTGCTGTAGTTGAGCAAGGGCCTGGCTTTGCCAGGCCCCTTGTCCAGGACAGTTCAGTGTCTGATCTAGACAGTGTGCAGTGAGTCAGTACACATGTGTATGAAGCAGCCAGAGACACTCAGTTTCTCCAGTCTATCTACTATAGCTATTATGCAATGCTAGACACTACAAGGAAAAGTCGGTGATAAACCCAACCCACAACGAGAACCACTCTACAACGTGCAGGGCAGTATCCTAAGCTACAAGAGGAACTAGCCTGGATAGAACAAAGCAACCAGAGGGTCTATGTATCCTGTCTCGCAGTGCACGTGACACCGGGGGAACCTCGGACACTTAGTTTCAACCAGATAACCACAGCTGAGGCTTGTTTCACCCTATTAGGACAAGTAGCTCAACACTGTAGGGCAGAAGGTGGTCAGACACTAGTCTATACACAGGTACAAGTAACTTCTCACTCTCAAGTCTCAAGTATTTCTCTAAAGTTCCGAGAGAGCACAGTACTACATTGGGTTGGGACTCCCTTGACAAACTCCTCTATGCTGCTGCACTCTACTCTAAACTCTCCAAGACCCGCTACATCTACCTCTACTGTATTAAGCACTTTCAAGTATCTCCGCAGCACAGACCCAGTTGAGTGCTATTAACTGTATAAAGATTATCTATCTAGTGTCACAGTGTTTTGTATTATCCAGAGACTGTACAGTACAGCTGTTCTATACACACTAGCCACACACCTTATTTTTCTCCTTTCTGTGGGTGGCGGTACCGATAGTCCGGGACTACTGCGACAAGAGCCCAAGCGACCCATCACAGTCGGAAGGTCACCGACCATTTGGGGGAATACAGCCAGCCCCAACATAAAGCAGGTACCAACATCACACCTGTCACTAGTAGTTACCTTAGTACGTCACCAGTCGAGTACCACACACTTAAAAATGTTTATGTTTTTTGGTTATTTTATGAACATGTAAACATTAATAAACACTGCCGCCATTTTATTGTTGTTTCTTAGTGATGAATGTGGACTATGATGTCCGAATACCACGCCTCTCCTTACACCTCCTATTACACAGCCCAACCCGCGGTGTATGATAGGCGGATACTTATAGGACCTATTACACAGCCCGACCCGCGGTGTATGATAGATAGGCGGATACTTATAGGACCTATTACACAGCCCGACCCGCGGTGTATGATAGGCGGATACTTATAGGACCTATTACACAGCCCGACCCGCGGTGTATGATAGATAGGCGGATACTTATAGGACCTATTACACAGCCCGACCCGCGGTGTATGATAGGCGGGTACTTATAGAACCTATTACACAGCCCGACCCGCGGTGTATGATAGGCGGATACTTATAGGACCTATTACACAGCCCGACCCGCGGTGTATGATAGATAGGCGGATACTTATAGGACCTATTACACAGCCCGACCCGCGGTGTATGATAGGCGGATACTTATAGGACCTATTACACAGCCCGACCCGCAGTGTATGATAGATAGGCGGATACTTATAGGACCTATTACACAGCCCGACTCGCGGTGTATGATAGGCGGATACTTATAGGACCTATTACACAGCCCGACCCGCGGTGTATGATAGGCGGATACTTATAGGACCTATTACACAGCCCGACCCGCGGTGTATGATAGATAGGCGGGTACTTATAGGACCTATTACACAGCCCGACCCGCAGCGTATAATAGATAGGCGGATACTTATAGGACCTATTACACAGCCTGACCCGCGGTGTATGATAGATAGGCGGATACTTATAGGACCTATTACACAGCCCGACCCGCGGTGTATGATAGATAGGCGGATACTTATAGAACCTATTACACAGCCCGACCCGCGGTGTATGATAGGCGGATACTTATAGAACCTATTACACAGCCCGACCCGCGGTGTATAATAGATAGGCGGATACTTATAGAACCTATTACACAGCCTGACCCGCGGTGTATGATAGATAGGCGGATACTTATAGGACCTATTACACAGCCCGACCCGCGGTGTATAATAGATAGGCGGATACTTATAGAACCTATTACACAGCCCGACCCGCGGTGTATGATAGGCGGATACTTATAGGACCTATTACACAGCCCGACCCGCAGTGTATGATAGGCGGATACTCATAGAACCTATTACACAGCCCGACCCGCGGCGTATGATAGATAGGCGGATACTTATAGAACCTATTACACAGCCCGACCCGCGGTGTATGATAGATAGGCGGGTACTTATAGAACCTATTACACAGCCCGACCCGCGGTGTATGATAGATAGGCGGATACTTATAGGACCTATTACACAGCCCGACCCGCGGTGTATGATAGATAGGCGGGTACTTATAGAACCTATTACACAGCCCGACCCGCGGTGTATGATAGATAGGCGGATACTCATAGAACCTATTACACAGCCCGACCCGCGGTGTATGATAGGCGGATACTTATAGAACCTATTACACAGCCCCCCCCCCCGCGGCGTATGATAGATAGGCGGATACTTATAGAACCTATTACACAGCCCGACCCGCGGTGTATGATAGATAGGCGGATACTTATAGAACCTATTACACAGCCCGACCCGCGGTGTATGATAGATAGGCGGATACTTATAGAACCTATTACACAGCCCGACCCGCGGTGTATGATAGATAGGCGGGTACTTATAGGACCTATTACACAGCCCGACCCGCGGTGTATGATAGATAGGCGGGTACTTATAGAACCTATTACACAGCCCGACCCGCAGCGTATGATAGATAGGCGGATACTTATAGGACCTATTACACAGCCCGACCCGCGGTGTATGATAGATAGGCGGATACTTATAGGACCTATTACACAGCCCGACCCGCGGTGTATAATAGATAGGCGGATACTTATAGAACCTATTACACAGCCCGACCCGCAGTGTATGATAGGCGGATACTCATAGAACCTATTACACAGCCCGACCCGCGGCGTATGATAGATAGGCGGATACTTATAGAACCTATTACACAGCCCGACCCGCGGCGTATGATAGATAGGCGGATACTTATAGAACCTATTACACAGCCCCCCCCCCCGCAGCGTATAATAGATAGGCGGATACTTATAGAACCTATTACACAGCCCGACCCGCGGCGTATGATAGATAGGCGGATACTTATAGAACCTATTACACAGCCCGACCCGCGGTGTATGATAGATAGGCGGGTACTTATAGAACCTATTACACAGCCCGACCCGCGGTGTATGATAGGCGGGTACTTATAGGACCTATTACACAGCCCGACCCGCGGTGTATGATAGATAGGCGGGTACTTATAGGACCTATTACACAGCCCGACCCGCGGTGTATGATAGATAGGCGGATACTTATAGAACCTATTACACAGCCCGACCCGCGGTGTATGATAGATAGGCGGATACTTATAGAACCTATTACACAGCCCGACCCGCAGTGTATGATAGATAGGCGGATACTTATAGGACCTATTACACAGCCCGACCCGCGGTGTATGATAGATAGGCGGATACTTATAGGACCTATTACACAGCCCGACCCGCGGTGAATGATAGATAGGCGGATACTTATAGGACCTATTACACAGCCCGACCCGCGGTTTATAATAGATAGGCGGATACTTATAGGACCTATTACACAGCCCGACCCGCGGTGTATGATAGATAGGCGGATACTTATAGGACCTATTACACAGCCCGACCCGCGGTGTATGATAGGCGGATACTTATAGAACCTATTACACAGCCCGACCCGCGGTGTATGATAGATAGGCGGGTACTTATAGAACCTATTACACAGCCCGACCCGCGGTGTATGATAGATAGGCGGATACTTATAGAACCTATTACACAGCCCGACCCGCGGTGTATGATAGATAGGCGGATACTTATAGAACCTATTACACAGCCCGACCCGCGGTGTATGATAGATAGGCGGATACTTATAGAACCTATTACACAGCCCGACCCGCGGCGTATGATAGATAGGCGGATACTTATAGAACCTATTACACAGCCCGACCCGCGGTGTATGATAGGCGGATACTTATAGAACCTATTACACAGCCCGACCCGCGGTGTATGATAGGCGGATACTTATAGGACCTATTACACAGCCCGACCCGCGGTGTATGATAGGCGGATACTTATAGAACCTATTACACAGCCCGACCCGCAGTGTATGATAGATAGGCGGGTACTTATAGGACCTATTACACAGCCCGACCCGCGGCGTATAATAGATAGGCGGGTACTTATAGAACCTATTACACAGCCCGACCCGCGGTGTATGATAGATAGGCGGATACTTATAGAACCTATTACACAGCCCGACCCGCGGTGTATGATAGATAGGCGGATACTTATAGAACCTATTACACAGCCCGACCCGCGGTGTATGATAGATAGGCGGATACTTATAGGACCTATTACACAGCCCGACCCGCGGTGTATGATAGATAGGCGGATACTTATAGGACCTATTACACAGCCCGACCCGCGGTGTATGATAGGCGGATACTTATAGAACCTATTACACAGCCCGACCCGCGGTGTATGATAGATAGGCGGATACTTATAGGACCTATTACACAGCCCGACCCGCGGTGTATGATAGGCGGATACTTATAGGACCTATTACACAGCCCGACCCGCGGTGTATGATAGATAGGCGGATACTTATAGAACCTATTACACAGCCCGACCCGCGGTGTATGATAGATAGGCGGATACTTATAGGACCTATTACACAGCCCGACCCGCGGTGTATGATAGGCGGATACTTATAGGACCTATTACACAGCCCGACCCGCGGTGTATGATAGATAGGCGGATACTCATAGAACCTATTACACAGCCCGACCCGCGGTGTATGATAGATAGGCGGATACTTATAGAACCTATTACACAGCCCGACCCGCGGTGTATGATAGATAGGCGGATACTCATAGAACCTATTACACAGCCCGACCCGCGGTGTATGATAGGCGGATACTCATAGAACCTATTACACAGCCCGACCCGCGGTGTATGATAGATAGGCGGATACTTATAGGACCTATTACACAGCCCGACCCGCGGTGTATGATAGATAGGCGGATACTTATAGAACCTATTACACAGCCCGACCCGCGGTGTATGATAGATAGGTTACAACCCCCCCACCTGATGTTTCTCTTTCACCCTGATCCCAGTAACATGAAGGATGTCATACGATGTCATATAGGGCAGCACTTGCCTGTCCTTGTCCTTCATCACTGCCCTCTGGCTCTGAGGAGTAACTGTCCTCATCTTCCTCCTCCTCCCAGTACGGCTCAGCATCTGGAAAACAAGACACAATAAGAAAAAAAACATTTTAATGCTTAGTAGTCTCTCCAGGTGCTGACCTAGCATGGATGTCCCAGCTCTCACTACCACTACCCCGGGGTATAGTGTGGCCTAGGCCATGTTACACCCCGGGGTATAGTGTGGCCTAGGCCATGTTACACCCCGGGGTATAGTTTGGCCTAGGCCATATTACACCCCCGGGGTATAGAGTGGCCTAGGCCATGTTACACCCCGGGGTATAGTGTGACCTAGGCCATGTTAAACCCCGGGGTATAGTGTGACCTAGGCCATGTTACACCCCGGGGTATAGTGTGGCCTAGGCCATGTTACACCCCGGGGTATAGTGTGACCTAGGCCATGTTAAACCCCGGGGTATAGTGTGACCTAGGCCATGTTACACCCCGGGGTATAGTGTGGCCTAGGCCATGTTACACCCCCGGGGTATAGTGTGGCCTAGGCCATGTTACACCCCGGGGTATAGTGTGGCCTAGGCCATGTTACACCCCCGGGGTATAGTGTGGCCTAGGCCATGTTACACCCCGGGGTATAGTGTGGCCTAGGCCATGTTACACCCCGGGGTATAGTGTGGCCTAGGCCATGTTACACCCCGGGGTATAGTGTGGCCTAGGCCATGTTACACCCCCGGGGTATAGTGTGGCCTAGGCCATGTTACACCCCCGGGGTATAGTGTGGCCTAGGCCATGTTACACCCCCGGGGTATAGTGTGGCCTAGGCCATGTTACACCCCCGGGGTATAGTGTGGCCTAGGCCATGTTACACCCCCGGGGTATAGTGTGGCCTAGGCCATGTTACACCCCCGGGGTATAGTGTGGCCTAGGCCATGTTACACCCCCGGGGTATAGTGTGGCCTAGGCCATGTTACACCCCCGGGGTATAGTGTGGCCTAGGCCATGTTACACCCCCGGGGTATAGTGTGGCCTAGGCCATGTTACACCCCCGGGGTATAGTGTGGCCTAGGCCATGTTACACCCCGGGTATACTCTGGCCTAGGCTATGTTACACCCCGGGGTATAGTGTGGCCTAGGCCATGTTACACCCCGGGGTATAGTGTGGCCTAGGCCATGTTACACCCCCGGGGTATAGTGTGGCCTAGGCCATGTTACACCCCCGGGGTATAGTGTGGCCTAGGCCATGTTACACCACGGGGTATAGTGTGACCTAGGCCATGTTACACCCCGGGGTATAGTGTGACCTAGGCCATGTTACACCCCGGGGTATAGTCTGGCCTAGGCCATGTTACACCCCGGGGTATAGTGTGGCCTAGGCCATGTTACACCCCGGGGTATAGTGTGGCCTAGGCCATGTTACACCCCGGGGTATAGTGTGGCCTAGGCCATGTTACACCCCGGGGTATAGTGTGGCCTAGGCTATGTTACACCCCGGGGTATAGTGTGGCCTAGGCTATGTTACACCCCGGGGTATAGTGTGGCCTAGGCTATGTTACACCCCGGGGTATAGTGTGGCCTAGGCTATGTTACACCCCGGGGTATAGTGTGGCCTAGGCTATGTTACACCCCGGGGTATAGTGTGGCCTAGGCTATGTTACACCCCGGGGTATAGTGTGGCCTAGGCTATGTTACACCCCGGGGTATAGTGTGGCCTAGGCTATGTTACACCCCGGGGTATAGTGTGGCCTAGGCTATGTTACACCCCGGGGTATAGTGTGGCCTAGGCTATGTTACACCCCGGGGTATAGTGTGGCCTAGGCTATGTTACACCCCGGGGTATAGTGTGGCCTAGGCTATGTTACACCCTGGGGTATAGACTGGCCTAGGCCCAACTATACCCAGGTATAATCTGGATGCGTGTTAATCTTGCCTGCTACACCAGCTCGGAGGGAATTCTTACCGAGGCCCTTGACTTTTGGCCGAGTCACTGTGGTGACCTCCTCATGGTCTATGGGTTGGCTGGACAGTGAGAAGATGCTGATTTCCGCCACTCGGATAGCCGGATCCTTACGGTTACTATGAAGATCAAGAACCTTCATTCCCTCAGTAGGACGCTGCATCACCTGAAAAATGGCCGACACATCTGATTTAATCTACGAGAACATACAGAGACCTTATAAGACACAATGATTGGGGGGCAAAGTAATAATGAGGAGTTCGGAGGGGGGCCATAAAGAGGAGGAGGGGTGGGGCAGTAATAAGGAGGAGGAGGGGTGGGGCAGTAATAAGGAGGAGGAGGGGTGGGGCAGTAATAAGGAGGGGTGGGGCAGTAATAAGGAGGAGGAGGAGGGGTGGGGCAGTAATAAGGAGGAGGAGGTGAGGTGTCCCACAGTTAAGTGCCCTAGGCACCTGTTGTAAAGTTCTTTCTTAAGTTCAGTGGTGATGAAGGTAGCATTCTATACTTTCACCACTAGGTGTCAGTGTTACTTTTAAGCCTTGTTATGTGAAGTGAGTTGAAGGGTTACTGTTGGTATTGTACCTGCTGTCTCATCCTCTACCTATCCCTGCTCTCTACACACACACACACCTACCTACACACACACCTACCTACACACACACACCTACCTACACATACACACCTACCTACACACACACACACACCTACCTACACACACACACACACACACCTACACACACACACACACCTACCTACAAACACACACACACCTACCTACACACACACCTACCTACCTACACACACACCTACCTACACACACACCTACCTACACACACACCTACCTACACACACCTACCTACACACACACCTACCTACACACACACCTACCTACACACACACCTACCTACACACACACACCTACCTACACATACACACCTACCTACACACACACACACACACCTACCTACACACATACACCTACCTACCTACACACATACACCTACCTACCTACACACACACACACCTGGGACAGTAGCCAAATAGCCCCATGTGGGAGGGAGACAGTTCAGTCTAGATAGTGTGTTTAGTGAGTTAAAGGGGTATTCCCCCCAAAATCTTTTTGACACTATGTAAAACCCCTTCACAGCTTCACATATTGGCTAATACAGGTTATTATGTGTCCTGTGTCTCTTTCTGTCAGCATTCACAGCCCGTGCTGATCAGTTTCCTTCTCCCTCGTCCCCAGCAGCTCTCCCCCCTCCCCCCCCCCCCATGCTGATAACGTTCTCCCTCACGGTGTGTGTAGCCCGCTCTGGGCAGCTCTCCCCCTCCCCTCTCCCCTCCCCCCCATGCTGATAACGTTCTCCCTCACGGTGTGACCCGCTCTGGGCAGCTCTCCCCCCCTCCCCCTCCCGATAACGTTCTCCCTCACGGTGTGACCCGCTCTGGGCAGCTCTCCCCCTCCCCTCTCCCCCCCTCCCCCTCCCGATAACGTTCTCCCTCACGGTGTGACCCGCTCTGGGCAGCTCTCCCCGGACTGTGACGGGACTGCAGGAGACCAGAATGACACAGTGAGAAGCATGGGTCGGGGAGGAGGTGGTTGCTATCATGGACAAGCTACACAGCCCAGACAGTGATCCTGCAGCAGGACTGGGAAGGGTGTCCGCTGTAAGAGAGTCCTGACCAGGCACTGCTGCACATTAGTCTCCCTCTCTGACTGCTCCATGGCAATGACACCGAGCCCCCCTTCCCTCATCCAATGTAGAAATAAGGAGCACCAGGGAAGGAAAGAAAGCTAAGGGAGAAGAACTGCATGATGGGAAATGTATTTTCCTGGCCGGCGCCATCTTGGACATAAACAGGTGTTTTAGAAAAACTTTTGAACCAGGAACGTCAGCAGCTAGAAAGATGGGAGACGGCTCAAAATACTCAGGGAGACTTGGTAAGTGAGACCAGCTAGGTTTGGGAGCATTTCATTTTTTAGCGCTTGGGGGGAATACCCCTTTAAGTCTAAGACATGTGTATAAGCAACCAGAGACACTCAGTTCTTCTAGTCTATCTACTATAGCTACTATGCAGTGCCAGACACTACAAAGGGAGAAATGTCGGGGATAAACCCAGTGCACACAGAGAACCACTCTACAAAGTGCAGGGCAGTACAACACAAAAGGAACTAGTCTGGATAGAACAAAGCTACCAGAAGAGCTACGTATCCTTTCTTGCAGTGCAAGTAAACTCGGGAAGTCTTGGTCACTTAGCTTCACCCAGGTAAGCACGGCTGGGGCTTGTATCACCCTAGTAGTAGGAGTAGCCTGACATTGTAGGGCAGAAGGTGGTCAGACATCAATCTATACACGGGTACAAGTATCCCTCACTCTCAAGTATTTCTCTAAAGTTCCGGGAGAGCACAGAACTACATTGGATTGGGACTCCCTTTACAAACTCTTCTCTTCTACACTGCTTTACTCTATTCTAAACTCTCTAAGCACTGCTACATCTACCTCTAATATATTCTGCTCCTCCAAGTATCTGCAGCACAGACCCAGTTAAGCACTAACTCCGCCTGTACAAAGATTCATCTATTTCTGTAACAGTGTCCTGTATTATCCAGAGTAAGTAAATCTGTTCTATCACTGGGACTCCGTCATCCTTTCCTCCGCACCGGCACCTATTCACACAGCACCTTGGGTCATTTTTACCCTTTCTGTGGGTGGCAGTAGCGACAGTCCAGGTGGGTCAGTTGCCACTCAGGACTACTGTGACAACATCCAAAGCGACCCATTACAGCCCGGCAGGTCACCGACCATTTGGGGAACAGTACAGACCGGCCAAACTAAAAGCAGGTACCAGCATCACACACTATCATCACTGGCCGAGTACTACTACCAACAAGACAGTGAGGAGGGGGTGGGGCAGTAATGAGCAGGGGCAGACAGTGAGGAGGGGGTGGGGCAGTAATGAGCAGGGGCAGACAGTGAGGAGGGGGTGGGGCAGTAATGAGCAGGGGCAGACAGTGAGGAGGGGGTGGGGCAGTAATGAGCAGGGGAAGACAGTGAGGAAGGGGGTGGGGCAGTAATGAGCAGGGGAAGACAGTGAGGAGGGGGTGGGGCAGTAATGAGCAGGGGCAGACAGTGAGGAGGGGGTGGGGCAGTAATGAGCAGGGGAAGACAGTGAGGAGGGGGTGGGGCAGTAATGAGCAGGGGCAGACAGTGAGGAGGGGGTGGGGCAGTAATGAGCAGGGGGAGACAGTGAGGAGGGGGTGGGGCAGTAATGAGGAGGGGGTGGGGCAGTAATGAGCAGGGGCAGACAGTGAGGAGGGGGTGGGGCAGTAATGAGCAGGGGAAGACAGTGAGGAGAGGGTGGGGCAGTAATGAGCAGGGGCAGACAGTGAGGAGGGGGTGGGGCAGTAATGAGCAGGGGCAGACAGTGAGGAGGGGGTGGGGCAGTAATGAGCAGGGGCAGACAGTGAGGAAGGGGTGGGGCAGTAATGAGCAGGGGCAGACAGTGAGGAGGGGGTGGGGCAGTAATGAGCAGGGGCAGACAGTGAGGAGGGGGTGGGGCAGTAATGAGGAGGGGGAAGGGCATCACCTCTGCCATGTTAATGACCCCAATAGCCAGAGACTTGTAGCCCAGGATGGTGCGGTTCTTGTATCGCTTGCGGCGCTGTAACATGATCTGCAAGTTGTTGGCGTCTCTCTTCAGGAAATGCGGATACTGAAAGGAAATACAAAATGGAGTACAGGGTAAATCCCGCACCACCCTACACATTGTACAACCTCCTCTCACATATCTATAGATGACCGGGCACACGTGTAGATGATAATGGAGTGTCTATAGATGACAGGGCACACGTGTAGATGATGGAGTGTCTATAGATGACGGGACACACGTGTAGATGATGGAGTGTCTATAGATGACGGGACACACGTGTAGATGATGATGATGGAGTGTCTATAGATGACGGGCACACGTGTAGATGATAATGGAGTGTCTATAGATGACGGGGCACACGTGTAGATGATGGAGTGTCTATAGATGACCGGGCACACGTGTAGATGATAATGGAGTGTCTATAGATGACGGGGAACACATGTAGATGATAATGGAGTGTCTATAGATGACCGGGAACACGTGTAGATGATAATGGAGTGTCTATAGATGACGGGGCACGCGTGTAGATGATGGAGTGTGTCTATAGATGACAGGGCACACGTGTAGATGATGATGGAGTGTCTATAGATGACGGGGCACACGTGTAGATGATGATGATGGAGTGTCTATAGATGACGGGACACACGTGTAGATGATGGAGTGTCTATAGATGACCGGGCACACGTGTAGATGATGATGAAGTGTCTATAGATGACGGGACACACGTGTAGATGATGGAGTGTCTATAGATGACGGGACACACGTGTAGATGATAATGGAGTGTCTATAGATGACCGGGCACACGTGTAGATGATGGAGTGTCTATAGATGACCGGGCACACGTGTAGATGATAATGGAGTGTCTATAGATGACCGGGCACACGTGTAGATGATAATGGAGTGTCTATAGATGACGGGGAACACATGTAGATGATAATGGAGTGTCTATAGATGACCGGGAACACGTGTAGATGATGGAGTGTCTATAGATGACCGGGCACACGTGTAGATGATAATGGAGTGTCTATAGATGACGGGGAACACATGTAGATGATAATGGAGTGTCTATAGATGACAGGGCACACGTGTAGATGATGGAGTGTCTATAGATGACAGGGCACACGTGTAGATGATGATGGAGTGTCTATAGATGACCGGGCACACGTGTAGATGATAATGGAGTGTCTATAGATGACGGGGAACACATGTAGATGATAATGGAGTGTCTATAGATGACCGGGAACACGTGTAGATGATGGAGTGTCTATAGATGACCGGGCACACGTGTAGATGATAATGGAGTGTCTATAGATGACGGGGCACACGTGTAGATGATGATTGAGTGTGTCTATAGATGACGGGACACACGTGTAGATGATTGAGTGTGTCTATAGATGACGGGGCACACGTGTAGATGATGATGATGGAGTGTCTATAGATGACCGGGCACACGTGTAGATGATGATGAAGTGTCTATAGATGACGGGACACACGTGTAGCTGATGATGGAGTGTCTATAGATGACAGGACACACGTGTAGATGATGATGAAGTGTCTATAGATGACGGGACACACGTGTAGATGATGTAGTGTGTCTATAGATAACGGGACACACGTGTAGATGATGATGATGGAGTGTCTATAGATGACGGGCACACGTGTAGATGATGGAGTGTGTCTATAGATGACGGGCACACGTGTAGATGATAATGGAGTGTCTATAGATAACGGGACACACGTGTAGATGATGGAGTGTCTATAGATGACGGGGCACACGTGTAGATGATAATGGAGTGTCTATAGATGACCGGACACACGTGTAGATGATAATGGAGTGTCTATAGATGACCGGACACACGTGTAGATGATAATGGAGTGTCTATAGATGACCGGACACACGTGTAGATGATAATGGAGTGTCTATAGATGACGGGGCACACGTGTAGATGATGATGATGGAGTGTCTATAGATAACGGGACACACGTGTAGATGATGATGGAGTGTCTATAGATGACAGGGCACACGTGTAGATGATAATGGAGTGTCTATAGATGACAGGGCACACGTGTAGATGATGATGATGGAGTGTCTATAGATGACGGGGCACACGTGTAGATGATGATGATGGAGTGTGTCTATAGATGACGGGGCACACGTCTAGATGATAATGGAGTGTCTATAGATGACGGGACACACGTGTAGATGATGATGGAGGGTCTATAGATGACGGGGCACACGTGTAGATGATGGAGTGTCTATAGATGACCAGGCACACGTGTAGATGATGATGATGATGGAGTGTCTATAGATGACCGGACACACGTGTAGATGATGATGAAGTGTCTATAGATGACGGGACACACGTGTAGATGATGGAGTGTGTCTATAGATGACGGGGCACACGTGTAGATGATGACTGAGTGTCTATAGATGACTGGGCACACGTGTAGATGATGGAGTGTGTCTATAGATGACGGGGCACACGTGTAGATGATGATGGAGTGTCTATAGATGACCAGGCACACGTGTAGATGATGATGGAGTGTCTATAGATGACGGGACACACGTGTAGATGATAATGGAGTGTCTATAGATGACCGGGCACACGTGTAGATGATGGAGTGTGTCTATAGATGACAGGGCACACGTGTAGATGATAATGATGGAGTGTGTCTATAGATGACCGGGCACACGTGTAGATGATGGAGTGTCTATAGATGACAGGGCACACGTGTAGATGATAATGGAGTGTCTATAGATGACGGGGCACACGTGTAGATGATGACTGAGTGTCTATAGATGACTGGGCACACATGTAGATGATGGAGTGTCTATAGATGACCGGGCACACGTGTAGATGATGATAATGGAGTGTCTATAGATGACGGGGCACACGTGTAGATGATGGAGTGTCTATAGATGACGGGGAACACGTGTAGATGATGGAGTGTCTATAGATGACCGGGCACACGTGTAGATGATGATGATGAAGTGTCTATAGATGACAGGGCACACGTGTAGCTGATGATGGAGTGTCTATAGATGACCGGGCACACGTGTAGATGATGATAATGGAGTGTCTATAGATGACCGGGCACACGTGTAGATGATGGAGTGTCTATAGATGACGGGACACACGTGTAGATGATGATAATGGAGTGTCTATAGATGACCGGGCACACGTGTAGATGATGGAGTGTCTATAGATGACCGGGCACACGTGTAGATGATGATGATGAAGTGTCTATAGATGACGGGGCACACTTGTAGATGATGGAGTGTCTATAGATGACGGGACACACGTGTAGATGATGGAGTGTCTATAGATGACCGGGCACACGTGTAGATGATGATGGAGTGTCTATAGATGACGGGACACACGTGTAGCTGATGATGGAGTGTCTATAGATGACCGGGCACACGTGTAGATGATGGAGTGTCTATAGATGACGGGACACACGTGTAGATGATTGAGTGTGTCTATAGATGACGGGGCACACGTGTAGATGATGATGATGGAGGGTCTATAGATGACGGGGCACACGTGTAGATGATGGAGTGTCTATAGATGACGGGACACACGTGTAGATGATGATGATGGAGTGTCTATAGATGACGGGGCACACGTGTAGATGATGATGATGGAGTGTGTCTATAGATGACGGGGCACATGTGTAGATGATAATGGAGTGTCTATAGATGACGGGACACACGTGTAGATGATGGAGTGTCTATAGATGACCGGGCACACGTGTAGATGATGACTGAGTGTCTATAGATGACGGGGCACACGTGTAGATGATGGAGTGTGTCTATAGATGACCGGGCACACGTGTAGATGATGGAGTGTCTATAGATGATGGGGCACACGTGTAGATGATAATGGAGTGTCTATAGATGACGGGGCACACGTGAAGATGATAATGGAGTGTCTATAGATGACGGGACACACGTGTAGATGATGGAGTGTCTATAGATGACCGGGCACACGTGTAGATGATGATGATGGAGTGTCTAAAGATGACGGGGCACACGTGTAGCTGATGATGGAGTGTCTATAGATGACGGGACACACGTGTAGTTGATGATGGAGTGTCTATAGATGACAGGACACACGTGTAGATGATGATGATGGAGTGTCTATAGATGACCGGGCACACGTGTAGATGATGATGATGGAGTGTCTATAGATGATGGGGCACACGTGTAGATGATGATAATGGAGTGTCTATAGATGACCGGGCACACGTGTAGATGATGGAGTGTCTATAGATGACGGGACACACGTGTAGATGATGATGATGGAGTGTCTATAGATGACGGGGCACACGTGTAGATGATGGAGTGTGTCTATAGATGACGGGACACACGTGTAGATGATGGAGTGTCTATAGATGACAGGACACACGTGTAGATGATGATGATGGAGTGTCTATAGATGACGGGGCACACGTGTAGATGATGATGGAGTGTCTATAGATGTCCGGACACACGTGTAGATGATGATAATGGAGTGTGTCTATAGATGACGGGGCACACGTGTAGATGATGGAGTGTGTCTATAGATGATGGGGCACACGTGTAGATGATGATGGAGTGTCTATAGATGATGGGGCACACGTGTAGATGATGATGGAGTGTCTATAGATGACGGGACACACGTGTAGATGATGGAGTGTCTATAGATGACCGGGCACACGTGTAGATGATGGAGTGTCTATAGATGACGGGGCACACGTGTAGATGATGGAGTGTCTATAGATGACGGGGCACACGTGTAGATGATGGAGTGTCTATAGATGACGGGGCACACGTGTAGATGATGGAGTGTCTATAGATGACAGGGCACACGTGTAGATGATGATGGAGTGTCTATAGATGACCAGGCACACGTGTAGATGATGATGGAGTGTCTATAGATGATGGGGCACACGTGTAGATGATGATGGAGTGTCTATAGATGACAGGGCACACGTGTAGATGATGATGGAGTGTCTATAGATGACAGGGCACACGTGTAGATGATGGAGTGTCTATAGATGATGGGGCACACGTGTAGATGATGGAGTGTCTATAGATGACGGGGCACACGTGTAGATGATGGAGTGTGTCTATAGATGATGGGGCACACGTGTAGATGATGATGGAGTGTCTATAGATGATGGGGCACACGTGTAGATGATGATGGAGTGTCTATAGATGACGGGACACACGTGTAGATGATGGAGTGTCTATAGATGACCGGGCACACGTGTAGATGATGGAGTGTCTATAGATGACGGGGCACACGTGTAGATGATGGAGTGTCTATAGATGACGGGGCACACGTGTAGATGATGGAGTGTCTATAGATGACGGGGCACACGTGTAGATGATGGAGTGTCTATAGATGACAGGGCACACGTGTAGATGATGATGGAGTGTCTATAGATGACCAGGCACACGTGTAGATGATGATGGAGTGTCTATAGATGATGGGGCACACGTGTAGATGATGATGGAGTGTCTATAGATGACAGGGCACACGTGTAGATGATGGAGTGTCTATAGATGATGGGGCACACGTGTAGATGATGGAGTGTCTATAGATGACAGGGCACACGTGTAGATGATGGAGTGTCTATAGATGACGGGGCACACGTGTAGATGATGATGGAGTGTCTATAGATGACGGGGCACACGTGTAGATGATGATGGAGTGTCTATAGATGACCGGGCACACGTGTAGATGATGATGGAGTGTCTATAGATGACTGGGCACACGTGTAGATGATGGAGTGTGTCTATAGATGATGGGGCACACGTGTAGATGATGGAGTGTCTATAGATGACGGGGCACACCTGTAGATGATGGAGTGTCTATAGATGACAGGGCACATGTGTAGATGATGATGGAGTGTGTCTATAGATGACGGGGCACACGTGTAGATGATGGAGTGTCTATAGATGACGGGGCACACGTGTAGATGATGGAGTGTGTCTATAGATGATGGGGCACACGTGTAGATGATGGAGTGTCTATAGATGACAGGGCACACGTGTAGATGATGGAGTGTGTCTATAGATGATGGGGCACACGTGTAGATGATGGAGTGTCTATAGATGACGGGGCACGTGGTCTGTTCTGATTCCTGAATTGCTATGGTACCATCTAGAGCAGTGCTTCTCAAACTGTGAGGCGGGCGTCACCAGTGAGGCGCCCCCTAGTTGTTGGTGAGGACTAGCTGAGGAGCCAGTTTTCAAAAAAGTAATTATGATCTTCACAGTCCTTTTGCTGTTTGCAAAAATCTCAATTTTAGCAACATTATTAATTTATTTTGTACTTGCTTTATTAGTATCTAGAGTATTGGAGACGGGTGAAAGGCGGCCCTAGCATTATTTTCAGCTTTTAAATGGACTTTCACCACATGTAGTGAGGCCCAGGCGCCCTCTTGGTCAGTCTGGTGAGGCCCAGGCGCCCTCTTGGTCAGTCTGGTGAGGCCCAGGCGCCCTCTTGGTCAGTCTGGTGAGGCCCAGGCATCCTCTTGGTCAGTCTGGTGAGGCCCAGGCGCCCTCTTGGTCAGTCTGGTGAGGCCCAGGCATCCTCTTGGTCAGTGTGGTGAGGCCCAGGCGCCCTCTTGGTCAGTCTGGGGAGGCCCCAGCATCCTCTTGGTCAGTCTGGTGAGGCCCAGGCATCCTCTTGGTCAGTCTGGTGAGGCCCCGGTATCCTCTTGGTCAGTCTGGTGAGGCCCAGGCATCCTCTTGGTCAGTCTGGTGAGGCCCAGGAATCCTCTTGGTCAGTCTGGTGAGGCCCAGGCGCCCTCTTGGTCAGTCTGGTGAGGCCCAGGCGCCCTCTTGGTCAGTCTGGTGAGGCCCAGGCATTGCCTTGGACTGTTGGGTGAGGCTCCAGTAGAAAAAGTTTGAGAAGCGCTGATCTACCGGATATAATAACAAATCTCACCTGCAGGGAGAAGGTGAGCTCCAGCTCTGTCTCCATCACCCCACATGGAGGAAGGTGGTACTCATTGGAACGCAGAACTCTCTTAGACCCCTGGATGAAAGAAGAAAGTAGTACATCACTATAATGATTTATTCTAATACACTGACCGCTGTCACGTATCAGAGCAGTATAACACACCGATGTCCGTCCCGTATCCGAGCAGTATAACACACCGATGTCCGTCCCGTATCCGAGCAGTATAACACACCGATGTCCGTCCCGTATCTGAGCAGTATAACACACCGATGTCCGTCCCGTATCTGAGCAGTATAACACACCGATGTCCGTCCCGTATCCGAGCAGTATAACACACCGATGTCCGTCCCGTATCAGAGCAGTATAACACACCGATGTCCGTCCCGTATCCGAGCAGTATAACACACCGATGTCCGTCCCGTATCCGAGCAGTATAACACACCCATGTCCGTCCCGTATCCGAGCAGTATAACACACCCATGTCCGTCCCGTATCAGAGCAGTATAACACACCGATGTCCGTCCCGTATCAGAGCAGTATAACACACCGATGTCCGTCCCGTATCCGAGCAGTATAACACACCGATGTCCGTCCCGTATCCGAGCAGTATAACACACCGATGTCCGTCCCGTATCCGAGCAGTATAACACACCGATGTCCGTCCCGTATGCGAGCAGTATAACACACCGATGTCCGTCCCGTATCCGAGCAGTATAACACACCGATGTCCGTCCCGTATCCGAGCAGTATAACACACCCATGTCCGTCCCGTATCCGAGCAGTATAACACACCGATGTCCGTCCCGTATCAGAGCAGTATAACACACCGATGTCCGTCCCGTATCAGAGCAGTATAACACACCGATGTCCGTCCCGTATCAGAGCAGTATAACACACCGATGTCCGTCCCGTATCCGAGCAGTATAACACACCGATGTCCGTCCCGTATCCGAGCAGTATAACACACCGATGTCCGTCCCGTATCTGAGCAGTATAACACACCGATGTCCGTCCCGTATCCGAGCAGTATAACACACCGATGTCCGTCCCGTATCCGAGCAGTATAACACACCGATGTCCGTCCCGTATCCGAGCAGTATAACACACCGATGTCCGTCCCGTATCCGAGCAGTATAACACACCGATGTCCGTCCCGTATCCGAGCAGTATAACACACCGATGTCCGTCCCGTATCCGAGCAGTATAGCACACCGATGTCCGTCCCGTATCCGAGCAGTATAACACACCGATGTCCGTCCCGTATCCGAGCAGTATAACACACCGATGTCCGTCCCGTATCAGAGCAGTATAACACACCGATGTCCGTCCCGTATCAGAGCAGTATAACACACCGATGTCAGTCCCGTATCCGAGCAGTATAACACACCGATGTCCGTCCCGTATCCGAGCAGTATAACACACCGATGTCCGTCCCGTATCCGAGCAGTATAACACACCGATGTCCGTCCCGTATCCGAGCAGTATAACACACCGATGTCCGTCCCGTATCCGAGCAGTATAACACACCGATGTCCGTCCCGTATCAGAGCAGTATAACACACCGATGTCCGTCATGAGCCAGGAGCCGCGATCTCTGCAAGCTAACTTTTATATTGCTATCTGTAAGCGAGTTTTGGAGCGTGTGAGTTTGATCTGAAGTTTGGGACTTTAATATTCAGGGAAGGAGTGTGTAATATACCTGGTACTGAGTTTATATCTAACAAATCCCTGTACACATATAGTATATAGCAAGCAGGGGCGTAGCTAATGTCTCCTGGGCCCTGGTGCAAGAGGTCAACTTGGGCCCCTCCTCCTCGACCAAGCGATGCTATTGGTATATCACAAAACCGATATTACCAATATATAACTGATATTACCAATAATACCAGTATATAGGAAATATTATCACCATATTACAGCCATACTGTTACTGACCAAATCCTGTCCAATACTGACCAATATTACCAGTATACAAGGGGCAAATATTACCACCACAACCATCACCACCATATTGTTACTGACCAAATCCACTATACGAAATCCAATACAACACAGTACCAGATTACAAGCAACAAATACCACCACATACTGACTAATACCACCACATACTGACTAACACCGCCACATACTGACTAACACCGCCACATACTGACTAACACCGCCACATACTGACTAACACCACCACATACTAACACCGCCACATACTGACTAACACCGCCACATACTGACTAACACCACCACATACTGACTAACACCACCACATACTGACTAACACCACCACATACTAACACCGCCACATACTGACTAACACCGCCACATACTAACACCACCACATACTGACTAATACCACCACATACTAACACCACCACTGCTACTGAATAATCCACTGTACACAGATCACTATCACCTCATCCAGTCATATAGAGGTGGCAGCAGCTCTACACAGGCTCTATACACCATATACATTACAGTGCAGTTACATCAGGTGACTTACAGGGGGCGTCTTTTCTGATCAGAGTTCTTCCCTTTTCATTTTCTTCTTCTCCATCCACCCCAAGCCACAAATCCACAGAATCTGCCAGACAGACATATTAGGCTCCACACTCTGTCACTATCCTCATCTCTATACTAACTGCACATCTGTATTGGCCCCTTTATGCCCTCATCTGGTTGGTAAGCGGACTCTATGTGACCCCCTTATAGTACAGATGTAGCCAGGCTTAGGGCCCTATTTCACAGTAACGATAATCGGCCGGATCGGCCCCATTTGGCCCGATTCGGCCGATTATCGTTCGGTGAAATAGAGAGAACGATCAGCCGATGATCGTGTCATCGGCTGATCGTTCATTTAGGGCCAGACCTAAAATCATCTTTCCCCCACCGCGCATTGCTACGGTTGAATAGCGGTACACGGCGGGCGACCGACGATTTGAAGCAGCAGCAGCAGCAGCATACATTACCTGTCAGGTCTTCTTCTCCGCGCTGTCTTTCTCCCCGGGTCCCGTGCGCTCTATCTTCCGAATGGCCAGTCAGCTGATGGAGTGCTCAGCCAATCACAGGCCGGGACTGCCGCGGCCTGTGATTGGCTGAGTGTGGCCTGTCAGCTGACCGGCCATTCTGAAGATAGAGCGCGCGGGACCCTGGGATGAAGACAGCGCGGAGAAGAAGACCTGACAGGTAATGTATGATGCTGCAAGGACATCGGTAACGATCTCCCTGCAGCCCTCACTCAACGATCATCGGGCCGTGGAATAGGCCCAGTAAACGAGCGGCGATCTAGCAGATCGCCGCTCGTTTACATCGTTGATCGGGCCCTCCTCAGCCCATGGAATACGACCCTTACCATGAGTAGTAGCCAGGGTTAACTTGATCCCTGATGCAACAATTGTGTCAGGGAGCTGTGTTAAGTGAATTAGAAAGTTGAGTTAAATGCGTTACTGTGATCAAGTTAACCCTGGCTACAACTCATGGTAAGCCTGGCTACATCTGTACATACCCCCCTCTGTGTAGACCACTATAGTACATGCATCCCTCTGTGCATGCTCTATTGTATACGCCCCCCCCCCGTGTAGTCCCCCTTATAGATAGCCCCCAATGTTATCCCCCTTATAGATGGCCCCCCATGTATCCCCCTTATAGATAGCCCCCCCCATGTATCCCCCTTATAGATAGCCCCCCCATGTATCCCCCTTATAGATAGCCCCCCCATGTATCCCCCTTATAGATAGCCCCCCCATGTATCCCCCTTATAGATGTCCCCCCATGTATCCCCCTTACAGATGCCCCCCATGTATCCCCCTTATAGATAGCCCCCCCCATGTATCCCCCTTATAGATGCCCCCTGTTATCCCTCTTATAGATGGCCCCCAATGTTATCCCCCTTATAGATGTCCCTTCTGTTATCCCCCTTATAGATGTCCCCCCATGTATCCCCCTTACAGATGCCCCCCATGTATCCCCCTTATAGATGTCCCTCCTGTTATCCCCCTTATAGATGTCCCTCCTGTTATCCCCCTTATAGATGGCCCCCCCATGTATCCCCCATATAGATGCCCCTCCATGTTATCCCTCTTATAGATGCCCCCCATGTATCCCCCTTATAGATGCCCCCCCCATATTATCCCCTGTATACATGGCCCCCATGTATCCCCCTTATAGATGTCCCTCCTGTTATCCCCCTTATAGATGTCCCTCCTGTTATCCCCCTTATAGATGTCCCTCCTGTTATCCCCCTTATAGATGTCCCTCCTGTTATCCCCCTTATAGATGGCCCCCCATGTATCCCCCTTATAGATAGCCCCCCATGTATCCCCCTTATAGATAGCCCCCCCATGTATCCCCCTTATAGATAGCCCCCCCATGTATCCCCCCTTATAGATAGCCCCCCCATGTATCCCCCTTATAGATGTCCCCCCATGTATCCCCTTTACAGATGCCCCCCATGTATCCCCCTTATAGATAGCCCCCCCATGTATCCCCCTTATAGATGCCCCTGTTATCCCTCTTATAGATGGCCCCCAATGTTATCCCCCTTATAGATGTCCCTTCTGTTATCCCCCTTATAGATGTCCCCCCATGTATCCACCTTACAGATGCCCCCCATGTATCCCCCTTATAGATGTCCCTCCTGTTATCCCCCTTATAGATGTCCCTCCTGTTATCCCCCTTATAGATGCCCCCCATGTATCCCCCTTATAGATGCCCCCCCCATATTATCCCCTGTATACATGGCCCCCATGTATCCCCCTTATAGATGTCCCTCCTGTTATCCCCCTTATAGATGGCCCCCCCATGTATCCCCCATATAGATGCCCCTCCATGTTATCCCTCTTATAGATGCCCCCCATGTATCCCCTTATAGATGCCCCCCCCATATTATCCCCTGTATACATGGCCCCCATGTATCCCCCTTATAGATGTCCCTCCTGTTATCCCCCTTATAGATGGCCCCCCCATGTATCCCCCATATAGATGCCCCTCCATGTTATCCCTCTTATAGATGCCCCCCATGTATCCCCCTTATAGATGCCCCCCGCATATTATCCCCTGTATACATGGCCCCCATGTATCCCCCTTATAGATGTCCCTCCTGTTATCCCCCTTATAGATGTCCCTCCTGTTATCCCCCTTATAGATGTCCCTCCTGTTATCCCCCTTATAGATGGCCCCCCATGTATCCCCCTTATAGATGCCACTCCATGTTATCCCCCTTATAGATGCCCCCATGTACCCCTCTTTTGTTGCCCCCCATGTTATCCCCCCAGTCTGTGCAAAGCCGATAAGGAAAAAAAAAAAAAAAAGACTCACCTGCAACTCGCTCCCTTGCTGTCTGTCTCTTCTCCTGCAGGTTCTGGTGTACTTGGGATACATTACTATAGCCTGTACACACACAGGTGGATGGTCAGGGGAGTGAGCCATCTGGGTGAACCTCTCAGTCCCTTCCAGCACAGGAGCAGCGATCTCTGCAGGTAAGTGCCTTTATATTCAGATCTGTCAGAAAGCTTTTGTCTCAAGTGTTTGTTGTTAGTTTTTTATTTATACTTTATGTCCCCATAAAAATGAGCACCATGTGTGACAATGCGGTTCAATGTACATCCTGTGCGATGTATGCAATCTATGATCAACCGATTGAGGGTATATACCATTGTGGGAGATGTATGGGGGGTGAGGGTATATACCATTGTGGGAGATGTGTGGGGGGGGAGGTATATACCATTGTGGGAGGTGTATGGGTGGGGAGGTATATACCATTGTGGGAGATGTATGGGGGGGAGGTATATACCATTGTGGGAGATGTATGGGGGGGGGGGGGAGGGTATATACCATTGTGGGAGATGTATGGGGGGGGAGGTGTATACCATTGTGGGAGATGTATGGGGGGGGGAGGGTATATACCATTGTGGGAGATGTATGGGGGGGAGGGTATATACCATTGTGGGAGATGTATGGGGGGGGAGGTATATATCATTGTGGGAGATGTATGGGGGGAGGTGTATACCATTGTGGGAGATGTATGGGGGGGAGGTATATACCATTGTGGGAGATGTATGGGGGGGAGGTATATACCATTGTGGGAGATGTATGGGGGGGGAGGTATATACCATTGTGGGAGATGTATGGGGGGGAGGTATATACCATTGTGGGAGATGTATGGGGGGGGAGGTATATACCATTGTGGGAGATGTATGAGGGGGGGAGGTATATACCATTGTGGGAGATGTATGGAGGGGGAGGTATATACCATTGTGGGAGATGTATGGGGGGAGGTGTATACCATTGTGGGAGATGTATGGGTGGTGAGGTATATACCATTGTGGGAGATGTATGGGGGGGGGTATATACCATTGTGGGAGATGTATGGGGGGGAGGTATATACCATTGTGGGAGATGTATGAGGGGGGGAGGTATATACCATTGTGGAAGATGTATGGGGGGGAGGGTATATACCATTGTGGGAGATGTATGGGGGGTGAAAGTATATACCATTGTGGGAGATGTATGAGGGGGGAGGTATATACCATTGTGAGAGATGTATGGGGGGTGAGGGTATATACCATTGTGGGAGATGTATGGGGGGGAGGTATATACCATTGTGGGAGATGTATGGGGGGGGGGGTATATACCATTGTGGGAGATGTATGGGGGGGAGGTATATACCATTGTGGAAGATGTATGGAGGGTGAGGGTATATACCATTGTGGGAGATGTATGGGGGAAGAGGTATATACCATTGTGGGAGATGTATGGGGGGGAGGTATATACCATTGTGGGAGATGTATGGGGGGGAGGTATATACCATTGTGGGAGATGTTTGGAGGGGGTATATACCATTGTGGGAGATGTATGGGGGGGGGAGGGTATATACCATTGTGGGAGATTTATGGGGGGGGGGAGGGTATATACCATTGTGGGAGATGTATGGGGGGGAGGTATATACCATTGTGGGAGATGTATGGGGGGGGGGAGGGTATATACCATTGTGGGAGATGTATGGGGGGGGGGAGGGTATATACCATTGTGGGAGATGTATGGGGGGGGGGAGGGTATATACCATTGTGGGAGATGTATGGGGGGTGAGGGTATATACCATTGTGGGAGATGTATGGGGGGGAGGTATATACCATTGTGGGAGATGTATGGGGGGGAGGTATATACCATTGTGGGAGATGTATGGGGGGTGAGGGTATATACCATTGTGGGAGATGTATGGGGGGGGGTATATACCATTGTGGAAGATGTATGGAGGGTGAGGGTATATACCATTGTGGGAGATTTATGGGGGGCGAGGGTATATACCATTGTGGGAGATGTATGTGGGGTGATGGTATATACCATTGTGGGAGATGTATGGGGGGGGGAGGTATATACCATTGTGGGAGATGTATGAGGGGGGGAGGTATATACCATTGTGGAAGATGTATGGGGGGGAGGGTATATACCATTGTGGGAGATGTATGGGGGGTGAAAGTATATACCATTGTGGGAGATGTATGAGGGGGGGAGGTATATACCATTGTGGGAGATGTATGAGGGGGGGAGGTATATACCATTGTGGGAGATGTATGAGGGGGGGAGGTATATACCATTGTGAGAGATGTATGGGGGGTGAGGGTATATACCATTGTGGGAGATGTATGGGGGGGAGGTATATACCATTGTGGGAGATGTATGGGGGGGGAGGTATATACCATTGTGGGAGATGTATGGGGGAAGAGGTATATACCATTGTGGGAGATGTATGGGTGGGGGGTATATACCATTGTGGGAGATGTATGGAGGGGGAGGTATATACCATTGTGGGAGATGTTTGGAGGGGGAGGGTATATACCATTGTGGGAGATTTATGGGGGGGGGAGGGTATATACCATTGTGGGAGATGTATGGGGGGGAGGTATATACCATTGTGGGAGATGTATGGGGGGGGGGGGGAGGGTATATACCATTGTGGGAGATGTATGGGGGGGGGGAGGGTATATACCATTGTGGGAGATGTATGGGGGGGGGGGGAGGGTATGTACCATTGTGGGAGATGTATGGGGGGGAGGTATATACCATTGTGGGAGATGTATGGGGGGGAGGGTATATACCATTGTGGGAGATGTATGGGGGGGGTATATACCATTGTGGGAGATGTATGGGGGGGGGAGGTATATACCATTGTGGGAGATGTATGGGGGGGGGAGGGTATATACCATTGTGGGAGATGTATGGGGGGGAGGTATATACCATTGTGGGAGATGTATGGGGGGGGGGGTATATACTATTGTGGGAGATGTATGGGGGGTGAGGGTATATACCATTGTGGGAGATGTATGGAGGGGGAGGTATATACCATTGTGAGAGATGTATGGGGGGGAGGGTATATACCATTGTGGGAGTTGTATAGGGGGGTGGGTATATACCATTGTGGGAGATGTATGGGGGGGAGGTATATACCATTGTGGGAGATGTATGGGGGGGAGGTATATACCATTGTGGGAGATGTATGGAGGGGGAGGTATATACCATTGTGGGAGTTGTATAGGGGGGTGGGTATATACCATTGTGGGAGATGTATGGGGGGGAGGTATATACCATTGTGGGAGATGTATGGGGGGGGAGGTATATACCATTGTGGGAGATGTATGCAGGGGGAGGTATATACCATTGTGGGAGATGTATGAGGGGGGGAGGTATATACCATTGTGAGAGATGTATGGGGGGGAGGGTATATACCATTGTGGGAGATGTATGGGGGGGAGGTATATACCATTGTGGGAGATGTATGGGGGGGGAGGTATATACCATTGTGGGAGATGTATGGGGGGTGAAAGTATATACCATTGTGGGAGATGTATGAGGGGGGGAGGTATATACCATTGTGAGAGATGTATGGGGGTGAGGTATATACCATTGTGGGAGATGTATGGGGGGGGGGGGGTGAGGGTATATACCATTGTGGGAGATGTATGGGGGGTGAGGGTATATACCATTGTGGGAGATGTATGGGGGGGGGGGGTGAGGGTATATACCATTGTGGGAGATGTATGGGGGGGGTATATACCATTGTGGGAGATGTATGGGGGGGGGGGAGGGTATATACCATTGTGGGAGATGTATGGGGGTGAGGTATATACCATTGTGGGAGATGTATGGGGGGGGGGTGAGGGTATATACCATTGTGGGAGATGTATGGGGGGTGAGGGTATATACCATTGTGGGAGATGTATGGGGGGGGGGGGGTGAGGGTATATACCATTGTGGGAGATGTATGGGGGGGTATATACCATTGTGGGAGATGTATGGGGGGGGGGAGGGTATATACCATTGTGGGAGATGTATGGGGGGGGGGGGTGAGGGTATATACCATTGTGGGAGATGTATGGGGGGGAGGTATATACCATTGTGGGAGATGTTTGGAGGGGGAGGTATATACCATTGTGGGAGATGTATGGGGGGGGAGGGTATATACCATTGTGGGAGATGTATGGGGGGGGGGGGTATATACCATTGTGGGAGATGTATGGGGGGGGGGAGGTATATACCATTGTGGGAGATGTATGGGGGGGAGGGTATATACCATTGTGGGAGATGTATGGGGGGTGAGGGTATATACCATTGTGGGAGATGTATGGGGGGGAGGTATATACCATTGTGGGAGATGTATGGAGGGGGGGGGGAGTATATACCATTGTGGGAGATGTATGGGGGGGAGGGTATATACCATTGTGGGAGATGTATGGGGGGGAGGGTATATACCATTGTGGGAGATGTATGGGGGGGGTGAGGGTATATACCATTGTGGGAGATGTATGGGGGGGAGGTATATACCATTGTGGGAGATGTATGGGGGGGGAGGTATATACCATTGTGGGAGATGTATGGGGGGGGAGGTATATACCATTGTGGGAGATGTATGGAGGGGGAGGTATATACCATTGTGGGAGATGTATGGGGGGGGGTGAGTATATACCATTGTGGGAGATGTATGGAGGGTGAGGGTATATACCATTGTGGGAGATGTATGGGGGGGGGGGGGGTGAGGGTATATACCATTGTGGGAGATGTATGGGGGAAGAGGTATATACCATTGTGGGAGATGTATGGGGGGGGTATATACCATTGTGGGAGATGTATGGGGGGGGGAGGGTATATACCATTGTGGGAGATGTATGGGGGGGAGGTATATACCATTGTGGGAGATTTATGGGGGGGGGAGGGTATATACCATTGTGGGAGATGTATGGGGGGGAGGGTATATACCATTGTGGGAGATGTATGGGGGGGGGAGGGTATATACCATTGTGGAAGATGTATGGGGGGGGGAGGGTATATACCATTGTGGGAGATGTATGGGGGGGGGGGGAGGGTATATACCATTGTGGGAGATGTATGGGGGGGGGGAGGGTATATACCATTGTGAGAGATGTATGGGGGTGAGGTATATACCATTGTGGGAGATGTATGGGGGGGGGGGAGGGTATATACCATTGTGGGAGATGTATGGGGGGGAGGTATATACCATTGTGAGAGATGTATGGGGGGTGAGGGTATATACCATTGTGGGAGATGTATGGGGGGGTGAGGGTATATACCATTGTGGGAGATGTATGGGGGGGGAGGTATATACCATTGTGGGAGATGTATGGGGGTGAGGTATATACCATTGTGGGAGATGTATGGGGGGGGGGAGGGTATATACCATTGTGGGAGATGTATGGGGGGAGGGTATATACCATTGTGGGAGATGTATGGGGGGGAGGGTATATACCATTGTGGGAGATGTATGGGGGGGGTATATACCATTGTGGGAGATGTATGGGGGGGGGAGGGTATATACCATTGTGGGAGATGTATGGGGGGAGGGTATATACCATTGTGGGAGATGTATAGGGGGGGGGAGGGTATATACCATTGTGGGAGATGTATGGGGGGAGGGTATATACCATTGTGGGAGATGTATAGGGGGGGGGAGGGTATATACCATTGTGAAGCCCAGATCCTGGATGTAAATGAGCAGCACCACAGATTGAGATAGATCGGCAAGCTGGAAAGGCGTCTGGTGCTGACTGAGGAAGCCCTCGCAGTGGTAGATGGGGGAGAGAGTGATAGCATGGAGGGGGCAGGAGGAAGAGGCAGCTAGTTGGGTCACAGTTAGATAACGGGGTAGAGGGAAGAGTGTGAGGGAGGCCAGTCCTGATCTGGCACACCCCAACAAGTTTGCCAAATTGGCGGATGAGGAGGATGTTGATTCAGGGGGGCATTGCTGCAGCAGGACACTGACAGCCAGGGGGGTGTCTGCTCCAGTAAGGTGGGAAACAGGAGTTCAGGGCAGGCCAGGCAGGTACTGGTAGTGGGGGACTCAATTATTAGGGGGACAGACAGGGCAATCTGTCACAAAGACCGGGATCGTCGAACAGTATGTTGCCTTCCTGGCGCTCGAGCTCGTCACATCGCGGATCGGGCTGACAGATTACTGGGAGGGGCTGGCGATGACCCAGCAGTCATGGTGCACATTGGCACCAATGATAAAGTTAGAGGTAGGTGGCGGGTCCTTAAAAACGATTTCAGGGACTTAGGCAGGAAACTTAAAACTAGGACCTCCAAGGTGATATTCTCCGAAATATTACCTGTACCACGAGCCACACCTGAGAGACAGCGGGAGATTAGGGAGGTAAGTAAGTGGCTCAAGAGCTGGTGTAGGGTAGGGGGGTTTGGGTTCGTGGCTGGATGAGAGCTATGACTGGGCGGTTAATATCCAGGGTTATAGTCTATTCAGAAATTACAGTAAAAATAAGAAAGGGGGAGGGGTCTGCCTATAGGGGGAGGGGGGCCGCTTTTAGGGGAGGGGTCTGCCTATATGTTATTTCCTTCCGCAGAATGGGCTTAAGGCAGGATGTAAGTGATATAATGTGGAGAAAATCTCCTTATAAGATAAATAGATGTGGCAGCGAAGCAGAGTGACCTCATTATTATGGGGGGGGGGGGGGGGGGGCTATAACAACCCAATATATACAGGAAAGCAAAGTGACCTCATTAATATGGGGGGGGGGCTATACCCCAATATATACAGGAAAGCAGAGTGACGTCATTATTATGGGGGGTGCTATAACTACCCAATATATACAGGAAAGCAGAGTGACCTCATTATTATGGGGGGGGGGCTATAACTACCCAATATATACAGGAAAGCAGAGTGACCTCATTATTATGGGGGGGGGGGGCTATAACTACCCCAATATATACAGGAAAGCAGAGTGACCTCATTATTATGGGGGGGGGGGGGCTATAACTACCCAATATATACAGGAAAGCAGAGTGACCTCATTATTATGGGGGGGGGGGGCTATAACAACCCAATATAAACAGGAAAGCAGGGGGACGTCATTATTATGGGGGGGGGGGCTATACCCCAATATATACAGGAAAGCAGAGTGACCTCATTATTATGGGGGGGGGGGCTATAACTACCCAATATATACAGGAAAGCAGAGTGACCTCATTATTATGGGGGGGGGGGCTATAATTACCCCAATATACACAGGAGAGCAGAGTGACCTCATTATTATGGGGGGGCTATAACTAACCAATATATACAGGAAAGCAGAGTGACCTCATTATTATGGGGGGGGGGCTATAACTACCCAATATATACAGGAAAGCAGAGTGACCTCATTATTATGGGGGGGCTATAACTACCCCAATATATACAGGAAAGCAGAGTGACCTCATTATTATGGGGGGGGGCTATAACTACCCCAATATATACAGGAAAGCAGAGTGACCTCATTATTATGGGGGGGGGCTATACCCCAATATATACAGGAAAGCAGAGTGACCTCATTATTATGGGGGGGGGCTATAACTACCCCAATATATACAGGAAAGCAGAGTGACCTCATTATTATGGGGGGGGGCTATAACTACCCCAATATATACAGGAAAGCAGAGTGACCTCATTATTATGGGGGGGGGGGCTATACCCCAATATATACAGGAAAGCAGAGTGACCTCATTATTATGGGGGGGCTATAACTACCCAATATATACAGGAAAGCAGAGTGACCTCATTATTATGGGGGGGGGCTATAACTACCCAATATATACAGGAGAGCAGAGTGACCTCATTATTATGGGGGGGGGGCTATACCCCAATATATACAGGAAAGCAGAGTGACCTCATTATTATGGGGGGGGCTATACCCAAATATATACAGGAAAGCAGAGTGACCTCATTATTATGGGGGGGGGGCTATAACTACCCAATATATACAGGAAAGCAGAGTGACCTCATTATTATGGGGGGGGGGGGCTATAACTACCCAATATATACAGGAAAGCAGAGTGACCTCATTATTATGGGGGGGGGGGGCTATAACTACCCCAATATATACAGGAAAGCAGAGTGACCTCATTATTATGGGGGGGGGGGGGCTATACCCCAATATATACAGGAAAGCAGAGTGACCTCATTATTATGGGGGGGGGGGGGCTATAACTACCCAATATATACAGGAAAGCAGAGTGACATCATCATTATGGGGGGGCTATACCCCAATATATACAGGAAAGCAGAGTGACCTCATTATTATGGGGGGGGGCTATAACTACCCAATATACAGGAAAGCAGAGTGACCTCATTATTATGGGGGGGCTATAACTACCCAATATATACAGGAAAGCAGAGTGACCTCATTATTATGGGGGGGGGGGCTATAACTACCCCAATATATACAGGAAAGCAGAGTGACCTCATTATTATGGGGGGGGGGCTATACCCCAATATATACAGGAAAGCAGAGTGACCTCATTATTATGGGGGGGGGGCTATAACTACCCAATATATACAGGAAAGCAGAGTGACCTCATTATTATGGGGGGGGGCTATAACTACCCAATATATACAGGAAAGCAGAGTGACCTCATTATTATGGGGGGGGTGTCCTAGGTGATAGTGACTGCAACATAATAAGCTTTCAATTATCCTTCAATAGAATGCTTAGTAGGGGGGCAACAAAAACATTAAACTTCACGAAGGCTAATTCTCAAAAACTAAGAGACATAGACTGGGGGGACACTGCCCTGAGATATAAGAGAGGACTCCGGGGACATAGACTGGGGGGACACTGCCCTGAGATATAAGAGAGGACCCCGGGGACGTAGACTGGGGGGACACTGCCCTGAGATATAAGAGAGGACCCCAGGGACATAGACTGGGGGGACACTGCCCTGAGATATAAGAGAGGACCCCGGGGACATAGACTGGGGGGACACTGCCCTGAGATATAAGAGAGGACTCCGGGGACATAGACTGGGGGGACACTGCCCTGAGATATAAGAGAGGACCCCGGGGACGTAGACTGGGGGGACACTGCCCTGAGATATAAGAGAGGACCCCAGGGACATAGACTGGGGGGACACTGCCCTGAGATATAAGAGAGGACCCCGGGGACATAGACTGGGGGGACACTGCCCTGAGATATAAGAGAGGACCCCGGGGACATAGACTGGGGGGGACACTGCCCTGAGATATAAGAGAGGACCCCGGGGACATAGACTGGGGGGACACTGCCCTGAGATATAAGAGAGGACCCCGGGGACATAGACTGGGGGGGACACTGCCCTGAGATATAAGAGAGGACCCCGGGGACATAGACACTGCCCTGAGATATAAGAGAGGACCCCGGGGACATAGACTGGGGGGGACACTACCCTGAGATATAAGAGAGGACCCCGGGGACATAGACACTGCCCTGAGATATAAGAGAGGACCCCGGGGACATAGACTGGGGGGACACTGCCCTGAGATATAAGAGAGGACCCCGGGGACATAGACTGGGGGGACACTGCCCTGAGATATAAGAGAGGACCCCGGGGACATAGGCTGGGACACTGCCCTGAGATATAAGAGAGGACCCCGGGGACATAGACTGGGGGGACACTGCCCTGAGATATAAGAGAGGACCCCGGGGACATAGACACTGCCCTGAGATATAAGAGAGGACCCCGGGGACATAGACTGGGGGGGACACTGCCCTGGGATATAAGAGAGGACCCCGGGGACATAGACTGGGACACTGCCCTGAGATATAAGAGAGGACCCCGGGGACATAGACTGGGGGGACACTGCCCTGAGATATAAGAGAGGACCCCGGGGACATAGGCTGGGACACTGCCCTGAGATATAAGAGAGGACCCCGGGGACATAGACTGGGGGGACACTGCCCTGAGATATAAGAGAGGACCCCGGGGACATAGACTGGGGGGTCACTGCCCTGAGATATAAGAGAGGACCCCGGGGACATAGACTGGGGGGACACTGCCCTGAGATATAAGAGAGGACCCCGGGGACATAGACTGGGGGGACACTGCCCTGAGATATAAGAGAGGACCCCGGGGACATAGACTGGGACACTGCCCTGAGATATAAGAGAGGACCCCGGGGACATAGACTGGGGGGACACTGCCCTGAGATATAAGGGAGGACCCCGGGGACATAGACTGGGGGGACACTGCCCTGAGATATAAGAGAGGCCTCCGGGGACATAGACACTGCCCTGAGATATAAGAGAGGACCCCGGGGACATAGACTGGGGGGACACTGCCCTGAGATATAAGAGAGGACCCCGGGGACATAGACTGGGGGGGGGACACTGCCCTGAGATATAAGAGAGGACCCCGGGGACATAGACTGGGGGGACACTGCCCTGAGATATAAGAGAGGACCCCGGGGACATAGACTGGGGGGACACTGCCCTGAGATATAAGAGAGGACCCCGGGGACATAGACTGGGACACTGCCCTGAGATATAAGAGAGGACCCCGGGGACATAGACTGGGGGGGGCACTGCCCTGAGATATAAGAGAGGACCCCGGGGACATAGACTGGGGGGACACTGCCCTGAGATATAAGAGAGGACCCCGGGGACATAGACTGGGGGGGGGACACTGCCCTGAGATATAAGAGAGGACCCCGGGGACATAGACTGGGACACTGCCCTGAGATATAAGAGAGGACCCCGAGGACATAGACTGGGGGGACACTGCCCTGAGATATAAGAGAGGACCCCGGGGACATAGACTGGGACACTGCCCTGAGATATAAGAGAGGCCTCCGGGGACATAGACACTGCCCTGAGATATAAGAGAGGACCCCGGGGACATAGACTGGGGGGGGGACACTGCCCTGAGATATAAGAGAGGACCCCGGGGACATAGACTGGGGGGACACTGCCCTGAGATATAAGAGAGGACCCCGGGGACATAGACTGGGGGGACACTGCCCTGAGATATAAGAGAGGACCCCGGGGACATAGACTGGGGGGACACTGCCCTGAGATATAAGAGAGGACCCCGGGGACATAGACTGGGGGGACACTGCCCTGAGATATAAGAGAGGACCCCGGGGACATAGACTGGGGGGACACTGCCCTGAGATATAAGAGAGGACCCCGGGGACATAGACTGGGGGGGACACTGCCCTGAGATATAAGAGAGGACCCTGGGGACATAGACTGGGGGGACACTGCCCTGAGATATAAGAGAGGACCCCGGGGACATAGACTGGGACACTGCCCTGAGATATAAGAGAGGACCCCGAGGACATAGACTGGGGGGACACTGCCCTGAGATATAAGAAAGGACCCCGGGGACATAGACTGGGACACTGCCCTGAGATATAAGAGAGGACCCCGGGGACATAGACTGGGGGGTCACTGCCCTGAGATATAAGAGAGGACCCCGGGGACATAGACTGGGGGGACACTGCCCTGAGATATAAGAGAGGACCCCGGGGACATAGACTGGGGGGACACTGCCCTGAGATATAAGAGAGGACCCCGGGGACATAGACTGGGACACTGCCCTGAGATATAAGAGAGGACCCCGGGGACATAGACTGGGGGGACACTGCCCTGAGATATAAGAGAGGCCTCCGGGGACATAGACACTGCCCTGAGATATAAGAGAGGACCCCGGGGACATAGACTGGGGGGACACTGCCCTGAGATATAAGAGAGGACCCCGGGGACATAGACTGGGGGGGGGACACTGCCCTGAGATATAAGAGAGGACCCCGGGGACATAGACTGGGGGGACACTGCCCTGAGATATAAGAGAGGACCCCGGGGACATAGACTGGGGGGACACTGCCCTGAGATATAAGAGAGGACCCCGGGGACATAGACTGGGGGGACACTGCCCTGAGATATAAGAGAGGACCCCGGGGACATAGACTGGGGGGGGGACACTGCCCTGAGATATAAGAGAGGACCCCGGGGACATAGACTGGGGGGACACTGCCCTGAGATATAAGAGAGGACCCTGGGGACATAGACTGGGGGGACACTGCCCTGAGATATAAGAGAGGACCCCGGGGACATAGACTGGGGGGACACTGCCCTGAGATATAAGAGAGGACCCCGGGGACATAGACTGGGGGGACACTGCCCTGAGATATAAGGGAGGACCCCGGGGACATAGACTGGGACACTGCCCTGAGATATAAGAGAGGACACCGGGGACATAGACTGGGGGGACACTGCCCTGAGATATAAGAGAGGACCCCGGGGACATAGACTGGGACACTGCCCTGAGATATAAGAGAGGACCCCGGGGACATAGACTGGGGGGACACTGCCCTGAGATATAAGAGAGGACCCCGGGGACATAGACTGGGACACTGCCCTGAGATATAAGAGAGGACCCCGAGGACATAGACTGGGGGGACACTGCCCTGAGATATAAGAGAGGACCCCGGGGACATAGACTGGGACACTGCCCTGAGATATAAGAGAGGCCTCCGGGGACATAGACACTGCCCTGAGATATAAGAGAGGACCCCGGGGACATAGACTGGGACACTGCCCTGAGATATAAGAGAGGACCCCGGGGACATAGACTGGGGGGACACTGCCCTGAGATATAAGAGAGGACCCCGGGGACATAGACTGGGGGGACACTGCCCTGAGATATAAGAGAGGACCCCGGGGACATAGACTGGGACACTGCCCTGAGATATAAGAGAGGACCCCGGGGACATAGACTGGGGGGGGCACTGCCCTGAGATATAAGAGAGGACCCCGGGGACATAGACTGGGGGGGGGACACTGCCCGGAGATATAAGAGAGGACCCCGGGGACATAGACTGGGGGGACACTGCCCTGAGATATAAGAGAGGACCCCGGGGACATAGACACTGCCCTGAGATATAAGAGAGGACCCCGGGGACATAGACTGGGGGGACACTGCCCTGAGATATAAGAGAGGACCCCGGGGACATAGACTGGGGGGACACTGCCCTGAGATATAAGAGAGGACCCCGGGGACATAGACTGGGGGGACACTGCCCTGAGATATAAGAGAGGACCCCGGGGACATAGACTGGGACACTGCCCTGAGATATAAGAGAGGACCCCGGGGACATAGACTGGGACACTGCCCTGAGATATAAGAGAGGACCCCGGGGACATAGACTGGGACACTGCCCTGAGATATAAGAGAGGACCCCGGGGACATAGACACTGCCCTGAGATATAAGAGAGGACCCCGGGGACATAGACTGGGACACTGCCCTGAGATATAAGAGAGGACCCCGAGGACATAGACTGGGGGGACACTGCCCTGAGATATAAGAGAGGACCCCGGGGACATAGACTGGGACACTGCCCTGAGATATAAGAGAGGACCCCGGGGACATAGACTGGGGGGACACTGCCCTGAGATATAAGAGAGGACCCTGGGGACATAGACTGGGACACTGCCCTGAGATATAAGAGAGGACCCCGGGGACATAGACTGGGGGGACACTGCCCTGAGATATAAGAGAGGACCCCGGGGACATAGACTGGGGGGACACTGCCCTGAGATATAAGAGAGGACCCCGGGGACATAGACTGGGACACTGCCCTGAGATATAAGAGAGGACCCCGGGGACATAGACTGGGGGGGACACTGCCCTGAGATATAAGAGAGGACCCCGGGGACATAGACTGGGGGGGGGACACTGCCCTGAGATATAAGAGAGGACCCCGGGGACATAGACTGGGGGGACACTGCCCTGAGATATAAGAGAGGACCCCGGGGACATAGACTGGGACACTGCCCTGAGATATAAGAGAGGACCCCGAGGACATAGACTGGGGGGACACTGCCCTGAGATATAAGAGAGGACCCCGGGGACATAGACTGGGACACTGCCCTGAGATATAAGAGAGGCCTCCGGGGACATAGACACTGCCCTGAGATATAAGAGAGGACCCCGGGGACATAGACTGGGGGGGGGACACTGCCCTGAGATATAAGAGAGGACCCCGGGGACATAGACTGGGGGGACACTGCCCTGAGATATAAGAGAGGACCCCGGGGACATAGACTGGGGGGACACTGCCCTGAGATATAAGAGAGGACCCCGGGGACATAGACTGGGGGGACACTGCCCTGAGATATAAGAGAGGACCCCGGGGACATAGACTGGGGGGACACTGCCCTGAGATATAAGAGAGGACCCCGGGGACATAGACTGGGGGGGACACTGCCCTGAGATATAAGAGAGGACCCTGGGGACATAGACTGGGGGGACACTGCCCTGAGATATAAGAGAGGACCCCGGGGACATAGACTGGGACACTGCCCTGAGATATAAGAGAGGACCCCGGGGACATAGACTGGGGGGACACTGCCCTGAGATATAAGAAAGGACCCCGGGGACATAGACTGGGACACTGCCCTGAGATATAAGAGAGGACCCCGGGGACATAGACTGGGGGGACACTGCCCTGAGATATAAGAGAGGACCCCGGGGACATAGACTGGGACACTGCCCTGAGATATAAGAGAGGACCCCGAGGACATAGACTGGGGGGGGGACACTGCCCTGAGATATAAGAGAGGACCCCGGGGACATAGACTGGGGGGACACTGCCCTGAGATATAAGAGAGGACCCCGGGGACATAGACTGGGGGGACACTGCCCTGAGATATAAGAGAGGACCCCGGGGACATAGACTGGGGGGACACTGCCCTGAGATATAAGAGAGGACCCCGGGGACATAGACTGGGGGGACACTGCCCTGAGATATAAGAGAGGACCCCGGGGACATAGACTGGGGGGGACACTGCCCTGAGATATAAGAGAGGACCCTGGGGACATAGACTGGGGGGACACTGCCCTGAGATATAAGGGAGGACCCCGGGGACATAGACTGGGACACTGCCCTGAGATATAAGAGAGGACCCCGGGGACATAGACTGGGGGACACTGCCCTGAGATATAAGAAAGGACCCCGGGGACATAGACTGGGACACTGCCCTGAGATATAAGAGAGGACCCCGGGGACATAGACTGGGGGGACACTGCCCTGAGATATAAGAGAGGACCCCGGGGACATAGACTGGGACACTGCCCTGAGATATAAGAGAGGACCCCGAGGACATAGACTGGGGGGACACTGCCCTGAGATATAAGAGAGGACCCCGGGGACATAGACTGGGGGGGACACTACCCTGAGATATAAGGGAGGACCCCGGGGACATAGACTGGGGGGGACACTACCCTGAGATATAAGGGAGGACCCCGGGGACATAGACACTGCCCTGAGATATAAGAGAGGACCCCGGGGACATAGACTGGGGGGACACTGCCCTGAGATATAAGAGAGGACCCCGGGGACATAGACTGGGGGGACACTGCCCTGAGATATAAGAGAGTACCCCGGGGACATAGGCTGGGACACTGCCCTGAGATATAAGAGAGGACCCCGGGGACATAGACTGGGGGGACACTGCCCTGAGATATAAGAGAGGACCCCGGGGACATAGACTGGGGGGACACTGCCCTGAGATATAAGAGAGGACCCCGGGGACATAGGCTGGGACACTGCCCTGAGATATAAGAGAGGACCCCGGGGACATAGACTGGGGGGACACTGCCCTGAGATATAAGAGAGGACCCCGGGGACATAGACTGGGGGGTCACTGCCCTGAGATATAAGAGAGGACCCCGGGGACATAGACTGGGGGGACACTGCCCTGAGATATAAGAGAGGACCCCGGGGACATAGACTGGGGGGACACTGCCCTGAGATATAAGAGAGGACCCCGGGGACATAGACTGGGACACTGCCCTGAGATATAAGAGAGGACCCCGGGGACATAGACTGGGGGGACACTGCCCTGAGATATAAGGGAGGACCCCGGGGACATAGACTGGGGGGACACTGCCCCTGAGATATAAGAGAGGCCTCCGGGGACATAGACACTGCCCTGAGATATAAGAGAGGACCCCGGGGACATAGACGGGGGGGACACTGCCCTGAGATATAAGAGAGGACCCCGGGGACATAGACTGGGGGGGGGACACTGCCCTGAGATATAAGAGAGGACCCCGGGGACATAGACTGGGGGGACACTGCCCTGAGATATAAGAGAGGACCCCGGGGACATAGACTGGGGGGACACTGCCCTGAGATATAAGAGAGGACCCCGGGGACATAGACTGGGGGGACACGGCCCTGAGAGATAAGAGAGGACCCCGGGGACATAGACTGGGGGGGGGACACTGCCCTGAGATATAAGAGAGGACCCCGGGGACATAGACTGGGGGGACACTGCCCTGAGATATAAGAGAGGACCCCGGGGACATAGACTGGGGGGACACTGCCCTGAGATATAAGAGAGGACCCCGGGGACATAGACTGGGGGGACACTGCCCTGAGATATAAGAGAGGACCCCGGGGACATAGACGGGGGGGACACTGCCCTGAGAAATAAGGGAGGACCCGGGGACATAGACTGGGACACTGCCCTGAGATATAAGAGAGGACACCGGGGACATAGACTGGGGGGACACTGCCCTGAGATATAAGAGAGGACCCCGGGGACATAGACTGGGACACTGCCCTGAGATATAAGAGAGGACCCCGGGGACATAGACTGGGGGGACACTGCCCTGAGATATAAGAGAGGACCCCGGGGACATAGACTGGGACACTGCCCTGAGATATAAGAGAGGACCCCGAGGACATAGACTGGGGGGACACTGCCCTGAGATATAAGAGAGGACCCCGGGGACATAGACTGGGACACTGCCCTGAGATATAAGAGAGGCCTCCGGGGACATAGACACTGCCCTGAGATATAAGAGAGGACCCCGGGGACATAGACTGGGGGGGGGACACTGCCCTGAGATATAAGAGAGGACCCCGGGGACATAGACTGGGGGACACTGCCCTGAGATATAAGAGAGGACCCCGGGGGACATAGACTGGGGGGACACTGCCCTGAGATATAAGAGAGGACCCCGGGGACATAGACTGGGACACTGCCCTGAGATATAAGAGAGGACCCCGGGGACATAGACTGGGGGGGGCACTGCCCTGAGATATAAGAGAGGACCCCGGGGACATAGACTGGGGGGGGGACACTGCCCTGAGATATAAGAGAGGACCCCGGGGACATAGACTGGGGGGACACTGCCCTGAGATATAAGAGAGGACCCCGGGGACATAGACACTGCCCTGAGATATAAGAGAGGACCCCGGGGACATAGACTGGGGGGACACTGCCCTGAGATATAAGAGAGGACCCCGGGGACATAGACTGGGGGGACACTGCCCTGAGATATAAGAGAGGACCCCGGGGACATAGACTGGGGGGACACTGCCCTGAGATATAAGAGAGGACCCCGGGGACATAGACTGGGACACTGCCCTGAGATATAAGAGAGGACCCCGGGGACATAGACTGGGGGGACACTGCCCTGAGATATAAGAGAGGACCCCGGGGACATAGACTGGGACACTGCCCTGAGATATAAGAGAGGACCCCGGGGACATAGACTGGGGGGGACACTGCCCTGAGATATAAGAGAGGACCCCGGGGACATAGACTGGGACACTGCCCTGAGATATAAGAGAGGACCCCGGGGACATAGACTGGGGGGACACTGCCCTGAGATATAAGAGAGGACCCCGGGGACATAGACTGGGGGGGGGACACTGCCCTGAGATATAAGAGAGGACCCCGGGGACATAGACTGGGGGGACACTGCCCTGAGATATAAGAGAGGACCCCGGGGACATAGACTGGGACACTGCCCTGAGATATAAGAGAGGACCCCGGGGACATAGACTGGGGGGACACTGCCCTGAGATATAAGAGAGGACCCCGGGGACATAGACTGGGGGGACACTGCCCTGAGATATAAGAGAGGACCCCGGGGACATAGACTGGGACACTGCCCTGAGATATAAGAGAGGACCCCGGGGACATAGACTGGGGGGACACTGCCCTGAGATATAAGAGAGGACCCCGGGGACATAGACTGGGGGGACACTGCCCTGAGATATAAGAGAGGACCCCGGGGACATAGACTGGGGGGACACTGCCCTGAGATATAAGACAGGACCCCGGGGACATAGACTGGGGGGACACTGCCCTGAGATATAAGAGAGGACCCCGGGGACATAGACTGGGGGGGACACTGCCCTGAGATATAAGAGAGGACCCCGGGGACATAGACTGGGGGGACACTGCCCTGAGATATAAGAGAGGACCCCGGGGACATAGACTGGGGGGACAGTGCCCTGAGATATAAGAGAGGACCCCGGGGACATAGACTGGGGGGACACTGCCCTGAGATATAAGAAAGGACCCCGGGGACATAGACTGGGGGGACACTGCCCTGAGATATAAGAGAGGACCCCGGGGACATAGACTGGGGGGACAGTGCCCTGAGATATAAGAGAGGACCCCGGGGACATAGACTGGGGGGACACTGCCCTGAGATATAAGAAAGGACCCCGGGGACATAGACTGGGGGGACACTGCCCTGAGATATAAGAGAGGACCCCGGGGACATAGACTGGGGGGACACTGCCCTGAGATATAAGAGAGGACCCCGGGGACATAGACACTGCCCTGAGATATAAGAGAGGACCCCGGGGACATAGACTGGGGGGACACTGCCCTGAGATATAAGAGAGGACCCCGGGGACATAGACTGGGGGGACACTGCCCTGAGATATAAGAGAGGACCCCGGGGACATAGACTGGGACACTGCCCTGAGATATAAGAGAGGACCCCGGGGACATAGACTGGGGGGACACTGCCCTGAGATATAAGAGAGGACCCCGGGGACATAGACTGGGGGGACACTGCCCTGAGATATAAGAGAGGACCCCGGGGACATAGACTGGGGGGACACTGCCCTGAGATATAAGACAGGACCCCGGGGACATAGACTGGGGGGACACTGCCCTGAGATATAAGAGAGGACCCCGGGGACATAGACTGGGGGGGACACTGCCCTGAGATATAAGAGAGGACCCCGGGGACATAGACTGGGGGGGACACTGCCCTGAGATATAAGAGAGGACCCCGGGGACATAGACTGGGGGACACTGCCCTGAGATATAAGAGAGGACCCCGGGGACATAGACTGGGGGGACACTGCCCTGAGATATAAGAAAGGACCCCGGGGACATAGACTGGGGGGACACTGCCCTGAGATATAAGAGAGGACCCCGGGGACATAGACTGGGGGGACAGTGCCCTGAGATATAAGAGAGGACCCCGGGGACATAGACTGGGGGGACACTGCCCTGAGATATAAGAAAGGACCCCGGGGACATAGACTGGGGGGACACTGCCCTGAGATATAAGAAAGGACCCCGGGGACATAGACTGGGGGGGGCACTGCCCTGAGATATAAGAGAGGACCCCGGGGACATAGACTGGGACACTGCCCTGAGATATAAGAGAGGACCCCGGGGACATAGACTGGGGGGACACTGCCCTGAGATATAAGAGAGGACCCCGGGGACATAGGACTGGGGGGACACTGCCCTGAGATATAAGAGAGGACCCCGGGGACATAGACTGGGGGGACACTGCCCTGAGATATAAGAGAGGACCCCGGGGACATAGACTGGGACACTGCCCTGAGATATAAGAGAGGACCCCGAGGACATAGACTGGGGGGACACTGCCCTGAGATATAAGAGAGGACCCCGGGGACATAGACTGGGACACTGCCCTGAGATATAAGAGAGGACCCCGGGGACATAGACACTGCCCTGAGATATAAGAGAGAACCCCGGGGACATAGACTGGGGGGACACTGCCCTGAGATATAAGAGAGGACCCCGGGGACATAGACTGGGGGGACACTGCCCTGAGATATAAGAGAGGACCCCGGGGACATAGACTGGGGGGACACTGCCCTGAGATATAAGAGAGGACCCCGGGGACATAGACACTGCCCTGAGATATAAGAGAGGACCCCGGGGACATAGACTGGGGGGACACTGCCCTGAGATATAAGAGAGGACCCCGGGGACATAGACTGGGGGGACACTGCCCTGAGATATAAGAGAGGACCCCGGGGACATAGACTGGGACACTGCCCTGAGATATAAGAGAGGACCCCGGGGACATAGACTGGGGGGGGCACTGCCCTGAGATATAAGAGAGGACCCCGTGGACATAGACTGGGGGGGGGACACTGCCCTGAGATATAAGAGAGGACCCCGGGGACATAGACTGGGGGGACACTGCCCTGAGATATAAGAGAGGACCCCGGGGACATAGACACTGCCCTGAGATATAAGAGAGGACCCCGGGGACATAGACTGGGGGGACACTGCCCTGAGATATAAGAGAGGACCCCGGGGACATAGACTGGGACACTGCCCTGAGATATAAGAGAGGACCCCGGGGACATAGACTGGGGGGGACACTGCCCTGAGATATGAGAGAGGACCCCGGGGACATAGACTGGGACACTGCCCTGAGATATAAGAGAGGACCCCGGGGACATAGACTGGGACACTGCCCTGAGATATAAGAGAGGACCCCGGGGACATAGACTGGGGGGACACTGCCCTGAGATATAAGAGAGGACCCCGGGGACATAGACTGGGGGGACACTGCCCTGAGATATAAGAGAGGACCCCGGGGACATAGACTGGGACACTGCCCTGAGATATAAGGGAGGACCCCGGGGACATAGACTGGGGGGGACACTGCCCTGAGATATAAGGGAGGACCCCGGGGACATAGACTGGGACACTGCCCTGAGATATAAGAGAGGACCCCGGGGACATAGACTGGGGGGGACACTGCCCTGAGATATAAGAGAGGACCCCGGGGACATAGACACTGTCCTGAGATATAAGAGAGGACCCCGGGGACATAGACACTGCCCTGAGATATAAGAGAGGACCCCGGGGACATAGACACTGCCCTGAGATATAAGAGAGGACCCCGGGGACATAGACTGGGACACTGCCCTGAGATATAAGAGAGGACCCCGGGGACATAGACTGGGAGGGACACTGCCCTGAGATATAAGAGAGGACCCCGGGGACATAGACTGGGACACTGCCCTGAGATATAAGAGAGGACCCCGGGGACATAGACACTGCCCTGAGATATAAGAGAGGACCCCGGGGACATAGACTGGGGGGACACTGCCCTGAGATATAAGAGAGGACCCCAGGGACATAGACTGGGGGGACACTGCCCTGAGATATAAGAGAGGACCCCGGGGACATAGACACTGCCCTGAGATATAAGAGAGGACCCCGGGGACATAGACTGGGGGGACACTGCCCTGAGATATAAGAGAGGACCCCGGGGACATAGACACTGCCCTGAGATATAAGAGAGGACCCCGGGGACATAGACTGGGACACTGCCCTGAGATATAAGAGAGGACCCCGGGGACATAGACTGGGGGGACACTGCCCTGAGATATAAGAGAGGACCCCGGGGACATAGACACTGCCCTGAGATATAAGAGAGGACCCCGGGGACATAGACTGGGGGGACACTGCCCTGAGATATAAGAGAGGACCCCAGGGACATAGACTGGGGGGACACTGCCCTGAGATATAAGAGAGGACCCCGGGGACATAGACACTGCCCTGAGATATAAGAGAGGACCCCGGGGACATAGACTGGGACACTGCCCTGAGATATAAGAGAGGACCCCGGGGACATAGACACTGCCCTGAGATATAAGAGAGGACCCCGGGGACATAGACTGGGGGGACACTGCCATGAGATATAAGAGAGGACCCCGGGGACATAGACTGGGGGGACACTGCCCTGAGATATAAGAGAGGACCCCGGGGACATAGACTGGGGGGACACTGCCCTGAGATATAAGAGAGGACCCCGGGGACATAGACTGAAACACTGCCCTGAGATATAAGAGAGGACCCCGGGGACATAGACTGGGGGGACACTGCCATGAGATATAAGAGAGGACCCCGGGGACATAGACTGGGGGACACTGCCCTGAGATATAAGAGAGGACCCCGGGGACATAGACTGGGGGGACACTGCCCTGAGATATAAGAGAGGACCCCGGGGACATAGACTGAGACACTGCCCTGAGATATAAGAGAGGACCCCGGGGACATAGACTGAGACACTGCCCTGAGATATAAGAGAGGACCCCGGGGACATAGACTGGGGGGACACTGCCCTGAGATATAAGAGAGGACCCCGGGGACATAGACACTGCCCTGAGATATAAGAGAGGACTCCGGGGACATAGACTGGGGGGACACTGCCCTGAGATATAAGAGAGGACCCCGGGGACATAGACTGGGGGGACACTGCCCTGAGATATAAGAGAGGACCCCGGGGACATAGACTGGGACACTGCCCTGAGATATAAGAGAGGACCTTGGGGACATAGACACTGCCCTGAGATATAAGGGAGGACCCCGGGGACATAGACTGGGGGGACACTGCCCTGAGATATAAGAGAGGACCCCGGGGACATAGACTGGGACACTGCCCTGAGATATAAGAGAGGACCCCGGGGACATAGACTGGGACACTGCCCTGAGATATAAGAGAGGACCCCGGGGACATAGACTGGGACACTGCCCTGAGATATAAGAGAGGACCCCGGGGACATAGACTGGGGGGACACTGCCCTGAGATATAAGAGAGGACCCCGGGGACATAGACTGGGGGGACACTGCCCTGAGATATAAGAGAGGACCCCGGGGACATAGACACTGCCCTGAGATATAAGAGAGGACTCCGGGGACATAGACTGGGGGGACACTGCCCTGAGATATAAGAGAGGACCCCGGGGACATAGACTGGGGGGACACTGCCCTGAGATATAAGGGAGGACCCCGGGGACATAGACTGGGGGGGACACTGCCCTGAGATATAAGAGAGGACCCCGGGGACATAGACTGGGACACTGCCCTGAGATATAAGAGAGGACCCCGGGGACATAGACACTGCCCTGAGATATAAGAGAGGACTCCGGGGACATAGACTGGGGGGACACTGCCCTGAGATATAAGAGAGGACCCCGGGGACATAGACTGGGGGGACACTGCCCTGAGATATAAGAGAGGACCCCGGGGACAGACTGGGGGGACACTGCCCTGAGATATAAGAGAGGACCCCGGGGACATAGACTGGGACACTGCCCTGAGATATAAGAGAGGACCCCGGGGACATAGACTGGGACACTGCCCTGAGATATAAGAGAGGACCCCGGGGACATAGACTGGGGGGGACACTGCCCTGAGATATAAGAGAGGACCCCGGGGACATAGACTGGGGACACTGCCCTGAGATATAAGAGAGGACCCCGGGGACATAGACTGGGGGGACACTGCCCTGAGATATAAGAGAGGACCCCGGGGACATAGACTGGGGGGACACTGCCCTGAGATATAAGAGAGGACCCCGGGGACATAGACTGGGACACTGCCCTGAGATATAAGAGAGGACCCCGGGGACATAGACTGGGGGGACACTGCCCTGAGATATAAGAGAGGACCCCGGGGACATAGACTGGGGGGACACTGCCCTGAGATATAAGAGAGGACCCCGGGGACATAGACTGGGGGGACACTGCCCTGAGATATAAGGGAGGACCCCGGGGACATAGACTGGGGGGGACACTGCCCTGAGATATAAGAGAGGACCCCGAGGATATAGACTGGGGGGACACTGCCCTGAGATATAAGAGAGGACCCCGGGGACATAGACTGGGGGGACACTGCCCTGAGATATAAGAAAGGACCCCGGGGACATAGACTGGGGGGACACTGCCCTGAGATATAAGAGAGGACCCCGGGGACATAGACTGGGGGGACACTGCCCTGAGATATAAGAGAGGACCCCGGGGACATAGACTGGGGGGACACTGCCCTGAGTTATAAGAGAGGACCCCGGGGACATAGACACTGCCCTGAGATATAAGAGAGGACCCCGGGGACATAGACTGGGGGGACACTGCCCTGAGATATAAGAGAGGACCCCGGGGACATAGACTGGGGGGACACTGCCCTGAGATATAAGAGAGGACCCCAGGGACATAGACTGGGGGGACACTGCCCTGAGATATAAGAGAGGACCCCAGGGACATAGACTGGGGGGACACTGCCCTGAGATATAAGGGAGGACCCCGGGGACATAGACTGGGGGGACACTGCCCTGAGATATAAGAGAGGACCCCGGGGACATAGACTGGGGGGACAGTGCCCTGAGATATAAGAGAGGACCCCAGGGACATAGACTGGGGGGACACTGCCCTGAGATATAAGAGAGGACCCCGGGGACATAGACTGGGGGGACACTGCCCTGAGATATAAGAGAGGACCCCGGGGACATAGACTGGGGGGACACTGCCCTGAGATATAAGAGAGGACCCCGGGGACATAGACTGGGGGGACACTGCCCTGAGATATAAGAGAGGACCCCGGGGACATAGACTGGGGGGACACTGCCCTGAGATATAAGAGAGGACCCCGGGGACATAGACTGGGGGGGGGACACTGCCCTGAGATATAAGAGAGGACCCCGGGGACATAGACTGGGGGGACACTGCCCTGAGATATAAGAGAGGACCCCGGGGACATAGACTGGGGGGACACTGCCCTGAGATATAAGAGAGGACCCCGGGGACATAGACTGGGGGGACACTGCCCTGAGATATAAGAGAGGACCCCGGGGACATAGACTGGGACACTGCCCTGAGATATAAGAGAGGACCCCGGGGACATAGACTGGGGGGACACTGCCCTGAGATATAAGAGAGGACCCCGGGGACATAGACTGGGGGGACACGGCACCTGTATATAAGAACATACAGATCACTGGTCACCACACATGGTATATACTGTATACAGCACCGGGCACCTGTATATAAGAGCATAGTGTCCTCTATACAGATCACTGGTCACCACACATGGTATATACTGTATACAGCACCATACACCTGTATATAAGATCATAGTGTCCTCTATACAGATCACCACACATGGTATATACTGTATACAGCACCGGGCACCTGTATATAAGAACATAGTGTCCTCTATACAGATCACTGGTCACCACACATGGTATATACTGTATACAGCACCATACACCTGTATATAAGAACATAGTGTCCTCTATACAGATCACTGGTCACCACACATGGTATATACTGTATACAGCACCGGGCACCTGTATATAAGATCATAGTGTCCTCTATACAGGTCACTGGTCACCACACATGGTATATACTGTATACAGCACCATACACCTGTATATAAGAACATAGTGTCCTCTATATCACTGGTCACCACACATGGTATATACTGTATACAGCACCGGGCACCTGTATATAAGAACATAGTGTCCTCTATACAGGTCACTGGTCACCACACATGGTATATACTGTATACAGCACCATACACCTGTATATAAGATCATAGTGTCCTCTATACAGATCACTGGTCACCACACATGGTATATACTGTATACAGCACCGGGCACCTGTATATAAGAACATAGTGTCCTCTATACAGATCACTGGTCACCACACATGGTATATACTGTATACAGCACCGGGCACCTGTATATAAGATCATAGTGTCCTCTATATCACTGGTCACCACACATGGTATATACTGTATACAGCACCGGGCATCGGTATATAAGAAGGACACAGCTGACCTGGAGCGGGTGCAGAGGAGGGCAACAAAGGTCACTAAAGGAATGGGGGAGGGGTGTTACAGGACAGGGTATCACGCTTGTGGTTATTTACACTAGAAAAAGACGTCTTAGGGGCGATCTGATCCCAATGTACAAATATATGACTGGACAGTACAGAGATCTTTGTAGGGGTCTCCTTACTCCTAGGTCTGTAACCATGACAAGGGGGCGTCCTCTACGTCTAGAGGAAAGAAGATTTTATCATCAGCATCGATGCGGGTTCTTTACTGTACGAGCGGTAAGACTGTGGGACTCTATATTCTTTACTGTACGAGCGGTAAGACTGTGGGACTCTATATTCTTTACTGTATGAGCGGTAAGACTGTGGGACTCTCTATATTCTTTACTGTACGAGCGGTAAGACTGTGGGACTCTATATTCTTTACTGTACGAGGGGTAAGACTGTGGAACTCTCTATATTCTTTACTGTACGAGCGGTAAGACTGTGGGACTCTCTATATTCTTTACTGTACGAGCGGTAAGACTGTGGGACTCTCTATATTCTTTACTGTACGAGCGGTAAGACTGTGGGACTCTATATTCTTTACTGTACGAGCGGTAAGACTGTGGAACTCTCTATATTCTTTACTGTACGAGGGGTAAGACTGTGGGACTCTCTATATTCTTTACTGTACGAGCGGTAAGACTGTGGAACTCTCTGCCACATGATGTTGTCATGGCCGATTCATTATATAAGTACAGGGGAGGCCCGGATGCTTCTCTCTTTATATATATATATTATTACAGGTTCTGGGCATTAGATTTCCGGTGATTCGCTGATCCGGGCATTATACTGATCACCGATTGGTGTCGGGGAGGGGGGGGTTCTCCCTGTGGTGGGGCGGTTGTTATCTGCCCCACCTGCCCCTGGAGTAACACAGTAGGTTGAATCTGATGGACTCGTCTTCTTTCAGCCTTATTTACCATGTTATTATATATCGGAGCAGTATAATACATCGATCACTAATATTACCTGCAGCTTTACAGCGATGACGACTGAATTCAGGTCTCGATCAAGTTCTCTCAGGACCAGAAGCTTCTTCAGGGTCAAACTGCAAAGTCTAAAGAGGAAAATGGAAGAAGTCATGTGGAATGAATGACAGATCGCATATAGTCAGCACAGAGGAAGGCGCTACTACAAGGAAAACTAGGCTCTCTCTCCTCACCTTCACGACGGCCCCATAGGAGGATAAGATGACCCGAGGGACAGGAGAAAGCCCCTCCCCTTCCTCCCGCCACCAGTGCTTTTTCCTGTCCCACTAGGGCAGGCACAAGAAGTGGGGGATCCGCGTGAAGGTGAGGAGAGATCCCCCTACTAACCTATAGATTTCAGTGCTACGGGGTCGATTGAGGCCTGGGGTTCCTTCCTCCCCTAATTATGGCAGCGCCCTTCAAGACAGGCGCGGTCCCGTCGCTTCCAGGTGAAGCCTCGCACCGTATCCAGGAGCGCGGCGACTCCCCAGGTAAGACCTGAAGAGGGTGATGGTAGCATTGGTGGTGATCCAGGCGTCTGGAGGTAGGCCTCAGCCTGACCAGGCCGGATCCAAATGACACACTTCCAGCCACGGCCTCGTACGCTGGATGTGACGTCAGACGCCGCATGCCGGAAGTCGTGTCACTGCACTTCCGTGTTCGCGCAGTCATTCAAAGGGATCAGCTCCATCGGATCATCTTTGACGAGGTCTGCGATGGATCCCTCCACTTCAGACAAGACCGTGGCGGTAACAGTGAGTAACGGGCCAGCCACTTCCATGTGCCAAACTCTGCAACTCAGCTGCTTCCAATGCCAGCTCTGCATTGCTTCATTCTGATTAACTCTTACTGGGTCAGTCAGGTGTAGCCACTTCCTGCCACATTGGCTTCATGTGTATATTACATTATCTGACACAGTCTTTATATCGGACTGCTCTCAGACATATTATCCTTCCTCTAGGAGACCAAGGAATCTACTTCAGCAAAGAAGGAGAAGCCTAAGGCACCTGAGAGGAAGTGTGTTTCCTGTAACAGCAGATCATCATCCAGCCGCAGGAAAAAGAACGTCCCTCATGCATTGGTGACTTCATTAAAGAAGACAGATCCTCTTTCCTAGAGGACATTAAACAAATGATGAAAGATGAAATGGCTCCATCAATTGCTAGACCTCCTCCTCCTGTCATGCCTCAGCCTCCTCCCCCTGCTCCTTTACCTCAGCCTCCTCCACCTGCTCCTTTACCTCGGCCTCCTCCCCCTGCTCCTTTACCTCGGCCTCCTCCACCTGCTCCTTTACCTCGGCCTCCTCCACCTGCTCCTTTACCTCAGCCTCCTCCACCTGCTCCTTTACCTCAGCCTCCTCCACCTGCTCCTTTACCTCAGCCTCCTCCACCTGCTCCTTTACCTCGGCCTCCTCCACCTGCTCCTTTACCTCGGCCTCCTCCACCTGCTCCTTTACCTCAGCCTCCTCCACCTGCTCCTTTACCTCGGCCTCCTCCACCTGCTCCTTTACCTCAGCCTCCTCCACCTGCTCCTTTACCTCGGCCTCCTCCCCCTGCTCCTTTACCTCGGCCTCCTCCCCCTGCTCCTTTACCTCGGCCTCCTCCACCTGCTCCTTTACCTCGGCCTCCTCCACCTGCTCCTTTACCTCGGCCTCCTCCACCTGCTCCTTTACCTCGGCCTCCTCCACCTGCTCCTTTACCTCGGCCTCCTCCACCTGCTCCTTTACCTCGGCCTCCTCCACCTGCTCCTTTACCTCGGCCTCCTCCACCTGCTCCTTTACCTCGGCCTCCTCCCCCTGCTCCTTTACCTCGGCCTCCTCCACCTGCTCCTTTACCTCGGCCTCCTCCACCTGCTCCTTTACCTCGGCCTCCTCCACCTGCTCCTTTACCTCGGCCTCCTCCACCTGCTCCTTTACCTCGGCCTCCTCCACCTGCTCCTTTACCTCAGCCTCCTCCACCTGCTCCTTTACCTCGGCCTCCTCCACCTGCTCCTTTACCTCGGCCTCCTCCACCTGCTCCTTTACCTCAGCCTCCTCCACCTGCTCCTTTACCTCGGCCTCCTCCACCTGCTCCTTTACCTCAGCCTCCTCCACCTGCTCCTTTACCTCAGCCTCCTCCACCTGTTCAGCAAGTAATAGCTGAGGAGGCCTTAATGCCAGAAGCCAACGTTAATTATACGGCTTCTGTTATAGCCTCAGAGGTCTCAGGAGCTTCTACCTCAGGGAAGCACAAAAGACATTCATCTGCTTCTCCGTGTGCCAGGGCAGATTTCAGAATGTATTGAACTCAGTGCTGATGAGACATAAATAGGAAATACTTTTTTTCTTCAGACCATACTAATGCTCTTCTTAAAGCTGTAGGAAGCGCCTTAGGTATGGAGGAGATACAAGAGGAGGTTGCGCCTAAAGACATAATGTTTGCGGGCGTTAAAGCAAAGAAAAAATTAGTATTCCCGGTACATGACATCCTACAGTCCTTAATTATGGACAAATGGAGTGATCCAGAAAACTACAAGTACCTGGGGAAATCAGGAGACGCCTTCCCTTCGGGGATGAGAAATGGGGAGAGGTTCACAAAATTGACACCCAGGTGGCTAAAACCACCAAAAAGAAAATCTATCCTGCCCTTTGAGGACTCATGAAAATTAAAAGAGCCCATGGACAGGAAAGCCATACTCCCATAAAAATAATATTGCTGCCACATGTGTGACCAGAGCCCTACATCTATGGGCTGGAAGGTCACCTAACTAGTAAATGTCCGAGGGAGAAAATTATTGATTCATTTCCCTTACTAAAGGATGCCGCTGATGCTACGGTAGAGTCTATCAGGTTTGCAGCAAAAGATGGGGCGTTAACTAATGCTGCTCGCCAAGCACTCTGGCTCAAGGATTGGACCAGTGATAACACCGCAAAATCCAAATTATGTGGCATTCCATTCAAAAGCCAATATGTGTTTGGAGTGCCATTAGACAAAACAATAGAGAAAACTGCAGATAAAAAGAAAGCCCTGCCAGAAGATAAATCTTCACAAAAGAAACAACAGCAGTTCAAGAGACCCAAAATCCAAGAGAAATATCGCGGTAAAGGGAAGAGTGGCCGCTGGAGCTACACGAAAGGGAGCAAGGGGGAAGACTGTTTATTCACAGGCGTAGGGTTCTATTACCAACAACTGGGTGCTAAAAATCATCAAAAAAGGATACCAAATAGAGCTTACTCATCCTTCCCCGCAAAAATTAACCATCTCTCGACAGTCTTCAGGTCCCCTATAGTCAGAACTGGTAGCGAGTGTAGTGAAACTACACCGCAAGAAGGTCATCTTGCCAGTACCTCCAAAGGAAAGGGGTTCAGGTCATTACTCGAGCCTTTTTCTAGTAAAAAAAAAAAAAATGGCACTTATTGCCTAATTATAAACTTAAAACCTCTAAACCAGTACGTAAAGTACCAAAAATTCAAAATGGAGTCAATAAAATCCACAACTCCCCTGATTGCGTCAGACGCTTGGATGGTCTCAATAGACCTCCAAGACGCATACTATCATGTACCTATCTACCAGAGATCGCAGAAATACCTATGATTTGCAATAGAGATAAACAAGAAAATATCTCATTTCCAGCTCAGGGCTCTCCCATTTGGGATATCATCTGCCCCAAGAATATTCACTTTTAATGCCGGAAGTTGTATCTTTCTTCCATCTAAAGGGAATAAACATCGTGGCCTACCTGGACGATCTGCTGGTAGTGGGGGACTCCCAACCAAAGCTCCTACAAGATCTAGAGACAACTCGGAACCTCCAACAAATCAGACTTTGTTCCCTCTCCCAGGAAGGTTTTTCTGGGTATCCTGCTGGAATCGACCCTACAGATGTAGTTCCTTCCAGAAGAGAAGATATTAAATCTCAATCTAAAAATCAGGAGGTTCAAAAACAACCGTCACCCATGAATCAGAGAAGCCATGTCGGTGTTAGGCTCCATGACAGCATGCATCCCGGCAGTACCGTGGACTCAGGGTCACTCTCGAGTCCTACAGAGACAGGTACTAAAAAACTGGAACAAAAAAAAGTCGGGTCTTAAAAAGAAAATTTTTCTGTCCCCACAGGTCAAGCTGTCTCTACGTTGGTGGTTAGACAGAAGAAACTTTGAAAAGGGTCTACAATGGAACCCACATGCAAAAGGTGATAATGAAGATGGACGCGAGTCAGTCAGGCTGGGGAGCCCAGATAGGAACAGATTTCTTTCAGGGAATCTGGAGCCAAAACATTTCAGAAGGCTCCTCAAACCTTAGAGAAGTAACAGCAGTCCTAAATTCCTTACAGGCAGCTTAAAAGGTCTTAGAAGGAGCACACGTGCATATACTGTCAGACAACATCACGACAGTAGCTAACCTGAGACACCAAGGAAGCGCAAAGAACAACCACCTCTGGTTGATCTCACAACAGATCTTCACCTGGGCAGAAAAACATCTATCCCTTTCCGCCACTCATCTAAAGGGTACAGAGAACGAACAAGCAGATTACCTCAGCCGCAACAGGATACATCCAGGGGAATGGTGCCTGAAGGAACAAGTGTTTCATTAGCTGACTGCGAGGTGGTGCTACCCTTAGATAGACCTGTTCGCCACAAGGGGAAACAGAAAAGTAAAAAACTATTACTCCTTAAACCCATCAGACAGGCCAACAGCAATAGATGCACTGACTCAGAACTGGAGAGTGGAGCTGGCTTACGGATTCCCACCAATTCCGCTAATCCCCAGAGTGCTCCAAAAGATCAGGGACCAAAAAACAAAAGTCATCCTGATCGTCCTATATTGGCAAAAGAGAAGTTTGTTCGGCCTCATCAGATCTCTGACCTTGGAGGACCCAATCCTACTCCCTCAAGTTTTTGAGGGTCCAATACTACACCCAGATCCAGGGAAGCTACGTATTTCTGCCTGAAAAGTCCATGCTAAGAAGCAGAGGGTTGTCTTAAGCAGTTATTTCAAAAGTAGGAAGAAGGTAACAGCTTCCATTTACCTGAAAGTGTGGAAGGTGTTCTCTTCATGGTGTGGGTCTCCTCCGCCTTTTCCAGCCGAGCCTAACATAGCTCAGATATTACACTTCCTACAGGCAGGACTGTCAAAAGAACTTAAACCAGCTACCCTAAAAGTACAGGTATCTGCCTTATCTGCCATGTACGACACCAACCTGGCTAACCACTGATGGATCAAGAGGTTCATCAAAGCAGCCTCTAGAATCAATCCTAGAGTTCAGAACACCCATTTTTCATGGGACCTAAATGTGGTCCTGGATGGACTAACCAGTACTACCTTCGAACCCATCTCAGAACTAAGTATTAGCTTACTTTACTTCAAAACAGTGTTCCTAGTTGCAATCTGCTCCGCCAGGAGAGTCAGCGAAATTCAGGCATTGACGATCCAAAGTCCATATTGTCCTATCTCAGAAGATCGTATAATATTAAAAACAGACCAGCCTTTCATACCAAAGGTAATGACAGACTTCCACAGGTACCAAGACATTGTTCTCCCTTCCTTTTGCCCAGATCTGAAGAACCACCTCGAAAGGAAGTTTCATACCCTGGATGTAAGGAGAGCAGTTCTACAATACATAGAAAATACAGCTCCCTGGAGAGTGGATGACAACCTCTTCATCCAATTTCAAGGGAAAAATAAAGGCAAAAAAGTATCCAAAAGTACCATCGCCAGATGGATAAGGAACTCCATATCGGAGGCCTATAAAGCTCAGGGTTTCCTTTCACCATTTAATATCAGAGCGCATTCCACGAGAGCAGTCTCTACATCGTAGGCAGAAAAAGCTTCAGCTTCGCTAGAACAAATCTGCAGGGCAGCAACATGGTCGTCTCCCCATACGTTCCTGAAACACTACAGGCTACAGCTCCAATCAGATGAAGACCTGACCTTCGGCAGGAAGGTTCTTCAGGCTGTGGTCCCTCCTTAAGAGTAATGGTTGGTATTTCTCCTATGGTGCCATCGTGAAGGTGAGGAGAGAAAATAGGATTAGTCCTTACTGGTAAGCCGGTTTCTTCGAACCTTTACTACGGCACCAATATCATGTATGTTTATATGATACTCACGTGGTGCAAAACTAGTTGTTATAATAGCACTGGTGCTGGGAGGAAGGGGAGGGGCTTTTAACCTCTCATGCTTTTTCCTGTCCCTAGGGTCATCTTATCCTCCTATGGTGCCGTCGTGAAGGTTCAAAGAAAGCAGTTTACCCCTCATGTCTTCTCCATATGCCTCACATATTCTCCAGTTTCTTCATTCCTTCTGCAGACCCCTTGCGTCTTCTCCACATACCTAATGTCTTCTCCAGTTTCTCCTTTCTTCTCCAGACCCCTTGCGCCTTCTCCACATGCCTCAAGTCTTCTCCAATTTCCTTGTTCCTTCTCCAGACCCATCATGTTTTTTCTCCACATGCCCCATTTCTTCTCCAGACCCCTTGCGCCTTCTCCACATGCATCAAGTCTTCTCCAGTTTCCTCGTTCCTTCTCCAGACCCATCATGTCTTCTCCACATGCCCCATTTCTTCTCCAGACCCCTTGCGTCTTCTCCACATGCCTCATTCCTTCTCCAGACCCATCACGTCTACTTCATATGCCTCATTTCCTCTTCAGACCCCTTGCATCTTCTTCACATGCCTCATTTCCTCTTCAGACCCCTTGCATCTTCTCCACATGCCTCATTTCTTCTCCAGACCCCTTGCATCTTCTCCACATTACATCATCTTCATGCACCAATTGATAAACAATTCTCCTAAATTCTCAATTTCTTTGAATTTTAATCAAATCTTTGGCAGTTTGTGACTGTTGTGTGCGGACTTGAAATAATTTATAGAGACATTAAATATGTTGCATCTGGAGAAGCTGATGAATCACCAGTTTCCTCTAAGAATGCTTCCACAGCCAAAATACAAGGCGGCGTAGGCAAGGTGTGAGGTGTGGGAATCACGTAATACTCGCCAGCATGCCCAGCAAATACTCAGAATAGTCCATATGAAGTTACTTGCCAGTGGAGCCTGTGATGGGTAAGGGGGCCTATCCAATTACTATGGAATATGAAGAATCAGATTCTGGTAGACATAACGTGCAGGAGTGGCACTCCAGCCAAAATGAAATTCTGATAAATGGGTGTCTACCATCTGTTCCATATTATAAAGTGGCATTAGGACCTGTGCAAAGCTCCTATTTATTGCAAAGACCAAACCCTGACCTGATGGTCGCTGAAATTGTGTAGGAAGGGGTCATCGCAGCCTGTACTAACCCATTGCTCTGGCCACCACTGTCAGGTTTTCAGTGCACCGGACATCTTGCCGATATTCTGTAAAGAAATCTCACTTCCAGCAGCAATGTTTCCTTTTACATTGTGATCGGAGGCAAATCCATCGTATATTGTATCAGTATAGCAGGTGCTCAAGATTAGGAGTGATGAACTCTTCCCTTCAAGAACCATGTAACTCTCTGGTTTCAGCTTCCAATGTTTTATACCTATTACTCTTGCTTTTATAATGGCACAGGGGGTAACAGCATTCATATAAAACAGTCAACCTCCTAACTAAGAAAAAGAAAAAAGAGGCGGGCACCACAAGTACACACGTATACTGTACAAGGGTGCAAAGAAAGAGGGACAGAGAAATATAGGGTATATGAATCACAATGCACACCACAAGTACACACGTATACTGTACAAGGGTGCAAAGAAAGAGGGACAGAGAAATATAGGGTATATGAATCACAATGCACACCACAAGAAAAAGTATAAAATAGCTTTATTAATCCGGTGAAAGCAGCAACAGCCTCTGATGCAGGCCGCGCATCACTACTACAAGTCTATGCCTGAGAGGACTGTATGGCAGACTAATACAAAGAAATTATTAACATGCAAAAATAAAGTAAAAAACTGAAATAACAAGTGTCACATGAAATAAGAATGAATGCCACCTGCTGCGTCTATGTCCCCATGTAGTAGGGGAGAAGAAAACTCCACGCGTATCGGCACCACACTGTGGCTTCATCAGGAGTGAAAGCATTGCACTAAGGTGCCGGTATATATACCTTAATAATGTTGATATCAGGAGTGACCCCCTGCACAGCCAGTTGGCGGCCTCAGGCGCTGAGATGGGTCGCGTAATTACATCAGGGGTCATGTGTCCGGATGCATATGCTAATAAGACATGTAAGCCCTATAGTGATCGCAGTGCAACCAACATCACTGCGCTGCATCACGTTACTGACAGTCATTAGACTGTCCAATGGTCAGCTCCATGCGCACAACGTCATTGAACAGTCACATGATATAGTTCGTACCCGGCCCGAGTTAATCAAGCGCATGTTGTCACTGCACATGGTCACGTAATGCGGCCCATACCTAATCACGTGATAACCAAAAACTGTTTTTTACTTTATTTTTAGATGTTAATAATTTCTTTGTATTAGTCGGCCATACAGTCCTCTCAGGCATAGACTTGCACGTGGCAAGACTTGTAGTAGTGATGCGCGGCCTGCATCAGAGGCTGTTGCTGCTTTCACCATTTTAATTGTTTTTAGTGTTTTCTGTTATCCTTCATTTCTTGTGGTGTGCATTGTGATTCATATACCCTATATTTCTCTGTCCCTTCTTCTTGTTTTTGTCCAACCCCCTAACTAAAGCTGTGCAGGCTCTGAGGCCTGTCTAGGCCAGGAAGACCATGGGATCGATGCAGGCTCTGAGGTCTGTATAGGCCAGAAAGACCATGGGATCGATGCAGGCTCTGAGGTCTGTATAGGCCAGAAAGACCATGGGATCGATGCAGGCTCTGAGGTCTGTATAGGCCAGGAAGACCATGGGATCGATGCAGGCTCTGAGGCCTGTCTAGGCCAGGAAGACCATGGGATCGATGCAGGCTCTGAGGCCTGTCTAGGCCAGGAAGACCATGGGATCGATGCAGGCTCTGAGGTCTGTATAGGCCAGAAAGACCATGGGATCGATGCAGGCTCTGAGGTCTGTCTAGGCCAGAAAGACCATGGGATCGATGCAGGCTCTGAGGTCTGTCTAGGCCAGAAAGACCATGGGATCGATGCAGGCTCTGAGGTCTGTCTAGGCCAGAAAGACCATGGGATCGATGCAGGCTCTGAGGTCTGTCTAGGCCAGAAAGACCATGGGATCGATGCAGGCTCTGAGGTCTGTCTAGGCCAGAAAGACCATGGGATCGATGCAGGCTCTGAGGTCTGTCTAGGCCAGAAAGACCATGGGATCGATGCAGGCTCTGAGGTCTGTCTAGGCCAGAAAGACCATGGGATCGATGCAGGCTCTGAGGTCTGTCTAGGCCAGAAAGACCATGGGATCGATGCAGGCTCTGAGGTCTGTCTAGGCCAGAAAGACCATGGGATCGATGCAGGCTCTGAGGCCTGTCTAGGCCAGAAAGACCATGGGATCGATGCAGGCTCTGAGGTCTGTCTAGGCCAGAAAGACCATGGGATCGATGCAGGCTCTGAGGTCTGTCTAGGCCAGAAAGACCATGGGATCGATGCAGGCTCTGAGGTCTGTCTAGGCCAGAAAGACCATGGGATCGATGCAGGCTCTGAGGCCTGTCTAGGCCAGGAAGACCATGGGATCGATGCAGGCTCTGAGGCCTGTCTAGGCCAGGAAGACCATGGGATTGATGCAGGCTCTGAGGTCTGTATAGGCCAGAAAGACCATGGGATCGATGCAGGCTCTGAGGTCTGTCTAGGCCAGAAAGACCATGGGATCGATGCAGGCTCTGAGGTCTGTCTAGGCCAGAAAGACCATGGGATCGATGCAGGCTCTGAGGTCTGTCTAGGCCAGAAAGACCATGGGATCGATGCAGGCTCTGAGGCCTGTCTAGGCCAGGAAGACCATGGGATCGATGCATGCTCTGAGCCCTGTCTAGGCCAGGAAGACCATGGGATCGATGCATGCTCTGAGCCCTGTCTAGGCCAGGAAGACCATGGGATCGATGCATGCTCTGAGCCCTGTCTAGGCCTGGCAGGGGATGGTGGCAATACAAGCTTGGCTCAGATTAGGCCATGCAGTAAATAGTTCACAGATGCTCTTTGGAGCCCCCCACCATAGTACTTGGCTTAGTAGATAGCATTTATCACACATTTGGGAATATTTCCTGGGGAGAGTAGACTAGGGGCAGTATTTCACGGGATGATTATCGTTTGAAAAATCTTTAAATCGTTTGGATTTAAACTGTAATTTAAACTATAATGGCAGACAAAGATTAAACGACCAACGAGAAATCGTTGGACGTTTGATAGAATTTAGACCTATTTTTATCGTTTGCACATCGTTCGGTGAAATGAGAAGTCATAGCTGAAAGGTAGCGACGACATAACGACCTCAAGAACGATCATAAGTAACGATCATCTTTCAGTGTAATTGGGCGAACGTTTTCGGGTTGTTTGCCATAGTGGTCATTTTAGATCATTTATCGTTAGTCGTCAAAAAATCGCTTGGTGTATTAGTACCCTCACTCCCAGGTAACTTCTCCCACTCATCTAATATTGTCTAGTCACTTTTTGATGTGGATCCAGGCTAGATGATTCATCAGTCTTCCTCGTCCCCTCAGCAATGGTACACGTCTAGTGGTATAGGCCTTAATCTCCTCACTTCCCATCAAAACAGACTATGGGACCTTGCACTCCCTATGGTTGGTGGTATTGTGCACTATGAGGTTGCAGCTCTTCCCATGTGACTACGGCAGGACTCACAGACAACTGTATAGAATTCTCGGTATGGTATCCAAAATGGCTGCTGAGAACAGCAACTGCAGCAGACGGCTCAATACTTTACCTTCCACACGTAGTGACTGGAGGTTTAAGAGTTAATCCTCCTCCCCAGATGCTCATCTCCCTCCACCTACTAATCTGACATTGACATTTCAAAGCCTCTAAATGTCAAACAAGATTAATCCTCATTATCAGCTGCAGCACCAGGACAGACCAATGGCAGTGTACCCTCATGCCTCCTCCACCCCAGAACACAGGACCCCCATCACCGGCAGTGTACCCTCATACCTCCACCCCAGAACACAGGATCCCCATCACCGGCAGTGTACCCTCATGCCTCCTCCACCCCAGAACACAGGACCCCCATCACCAGCAGTGTACCCTCATGCCTCCTCCACCCCAGAACACAGGACCCCCATCACCGACAGTGTACCCTCATGCCTCCTCCACCCCAGAACACAGGACCCCCATCACCAGCAGTGTACCCTCATGCCTCCTCCACCCCAGAACACAGGACCCCCATCACCAGCAGTGTACCCTCATGCCTCCTCCACCCCAGAACACAGGACCCCCATCACCGGCAGTGTACCCTCATGCCTCCTCCACCCCAGAACACAGGACGGATCCCCATCACCGGCAGTGTACCCTCATGCCTCCTCCACCCCAGAACACAGGACCCCCATCACCGGCAGTGTACCCTCATGCCTCCTCCACCCCAGAACACAGGACGGATCCCCATCACCGGCAGTGTACCCTCATGCCTCCTCCACCCCAGAACACAGGACCCCCATCACCGGCAGTGTACCCTCATGCCTCCTCCACCCCAGAACACAGGACCCCCATCACCGGCAGTGTACCCTCATGCCTCCTCCACCCCAGAACACAGGATCCCCATCACCGGCAGTGTACCCTCATCTACCCCAGAACACAGGACCCCCATCACCGGCAGTGTACCCTCATGCCTCCTCCACCCCAGAACACAGGACCCCCATCACCGGCAGTGTACCCTCATGCCTCCTCCACCCCAGAACACAGGACCCCCATCACCGGCAGTGTACCCTCATGCCTCCTCCACCCCAGAACACAGGACCCCCATCACCAGCAGTGTACCCTCATGCCTCCTCCACCCCAGAACACAGGATCCCCATCACCGGCAGTGTACCCTCATCTACCCCAGAACACAGGACCCCCATCACCGGCAGTGTACCCTCATGCCTCCTCCACCCCAGGAACACAGGACCCCCATCACCGGCAGTGTACCCTCATGCCTCCTCCACCCCAGAACACAGGACCCCCATCACCGGCAGTGTACTCTCATGCCTCCTCCACCCCAGAACACAGGACCCCCATCACCGGCAGTGTACCCTCATGCATCCTCCACCCAGAACACAGGACCCCCATCACCGGCAGTGTACCCTCATGCCTCCTCCACCCCAGAACACAGGACCCCCATCACCGGCAGTGTACCTCATGCCTCCTCCACCCCAGAACACAGGACGGACCCCCATCACCGGCAGTGTACCTCATGCCTCCTGCCACCCCAGAACACAGGACGGACCCCCCCATCACCGACAGTGTACCCTCTACCTCACCCCAGAACACAGGACCCCCATCACCGCAGTGTACCTCATGCCTCCTCCACCCCAGAAACACAGGACCCCCATCACCGACAGTGTACCCTCATGCCTCCTCCACCCCAGAACACAGGATCCCCATCACCGGCAGTGTACCCTCATGTCTCCTCCACCCCAGAACACAGGACCCCCATCACCGGCAGTGTACCCTCATGCCTCCTCCACCCCAGAACACAGGACAGACCAATGGCAGTGTACCCTCATGCCTCCTCCACCCCAGAACACAGGACGGACCCCCATCACCGACAGTGTACCCTCATGCCTCCTCCACCCCAGAACACAGGACGGACCCCCATCACCGACAGTGTACCCTCATGCCTCCTCCACCCCAGAACACAGGACCCCCATCACCGGCAGTGTACCCTCATGCCTCCTCCACCCCAGAACACAGGACCCCCATCACCGACAGTGTACCCTCATGCCTCCTCCACCCCAGAACACAGGATCCCCATCACCGACAGTGTACCCTCATGCCTCCTCCACCCCAGAACACAGGAACCCCAACACCGGCAGTGTACCCCTCATGCTCCTCCACCCCAGAACACAGGACGGATCCCCATCACCGGCAGTGTAACCCTCATAGCCTCCTCCACCCCAGAAACACAGGACGGATCCCATCACCGGCAGTTGTTCCTCATGCCTCCTCCACCCCAGAACACAGGACCCCCATCACCGGCAGTGTACCCTCATGCCTCCTCCACCCCAGAACACAGGACGGATCCCCATCACCGGCAGTGTACCCTCATGCCTCCTCCACCCCAGAACACAGGACCCCCATCACCGGCAGTGTACCCTCATGCCTCCTCCACCCCAGAACACAGGATCCCCATCACCGGCAGTGTACCCTCATGCCTCCTCCACCCCAGAACACAGGACGGATCCCCATCACCGGCAGTGTACCCTCATGCCTCCTCCACCCCAGAACATAGGACCCCCATCACCGGCAGTGTACCCTCATACCTCCTCCACCCCAGAACACAGGACCCCCATCACCGGCAGTGTACCCTCATCTACCCCAGAACACAGGACCCCCATCACCGGCAGTGTACCCTCATCTACCCCAGAACACAGGATCCCCATCACCGGCAGTGTACCCTCATGCCTCCTCCACCCCAGAACACAGGACCCCCATCACCGACAGTGTACCCTCATACCTCCACCCCAGAACACAGGATCCCCATCACCGACAGTGTACCCTCATGCCTCCTCCACCCCAGAACACAGGATCCCCATCACCGACAGTGTACCCTCATGCCTCCTCCACCCCAGAACACAGGATCCCCATCACCGGCAGTGTACCCTCATCTACCCCAGAACACAGGACCCCCATCACCGACAGTGTACCCTCATGCCTCCACCCCAGAACACAGGATCCCCATCACCGGCAGTGTACCCTCATACCTCCACCCCAGAACACAGGACCCCCATCACCGACAGTGTACCCTCATGCCTCCTCCACCCCAGAACACAGGATCCCCATCACCGGCAGTGTACCCTCATGCCTCCTCCACCCCAGAACACAGGACCCCCATCACCGACAGTGTACCCTCATGCCTCCTCCACCCCAGAACACAGGACCCCTATCACCGGCAGTGTACCCTCATACCTCCACCCCAGAACACAGGACCCCCATCACCGGCAGTGTACCCTCATACCTCCACCCCAGAACACAGGATCCCCATCACCGGCAGTGTACCCTCATGCCTCCTCCACCCCAGAACACAGGACCCCCATCACCGACAGTGTACCCTCATGCCTCCTCCACCCCAGAACACAGGACCCCCATCACCGGCAGTGTATCCTCATGCCTCCTCCACCCCAGAACACAGGACCCCCATCACCGGCAGTGTACCCTCATGCCACCTCCACCCAGAACACAGGACCCCCCATCACCGGCAGTGTACCCTCATACCTCCACCCCAGAACACAGGATCCCCATCACCGGCAGTGTACCCTCATGCCTCCTCCACCCCAGAACACAGGACCCCCATCACCGGCAGTGTACCCTCATGCCACCTCCACCCCAGAACACAGGACGGACCCCCATCACCGACAGTGTACCCTCATGCCTCCTCCACCCCAGAACACAGGATCCCCATCACCGGCAGTGTACCCTCATGCCTCCTCCACCCCAGAACACAGGACCCCCATCACCGGCAGTGTACCCTCATGTCTCCTCCACCCCAGAACACAGGACCCCCATCACCGGCAGTGTACCCTCATACCTCCACCCCAGAACACAGGATCCCCATCACCGGCAGTGTACCCTCATGTCTCCTCCACCCCAGAACACAGGACGGATCCCCATCACCGGCAGTGTACCCTCATGCCTCCTCCACCCCAGAACACAGGACAGACCAATGGCAGTGTACCCTCATGCCTCCTCCACCCCAGAACACAGGACCCCCATCACCAGCAGTGTACCCTCATGCCTCCTCCACCCCAGAACACAGGACCCCCATCACCGACAGTGTACCCTCATGCCTCCTCCACCCCAGAACACAGGACCCCCATCACCGACAGTGTACCCTCATGCCTCCTCCACCCCAGAACACAGGACCCCCATCACCGGCAGTGTACCCTCATGCCTCCTCCACCCAGAACACAGGACCCCCATCACCGGCAGTGTACCCTCATGCCTCCTCCACCCCAGAACACAGGATCCCATCACGGCAGTGTACCCTCATGCCTCCACCCAGAACACAGGATCCCCATCACCGACAGTGTTACCCTCATGCCTCCTCCACCCCAGAACACAGGACCCCCATCACCGACAGTGTACCCTCATACCTCCACCCCAGAACACAGGATCCCCATCACCGACAGTGTACCCTCATGCCTCCACCCCAGAACACAGGATCCCCATCACCGACAGTGTACCCTCATGCCTCCTCCACCCCAGAACACAGGACCCCCATCACCGGCAGTGTACCCTCATGCCTCCACCCCAGAACACAGGATCCCCATCACCGACAGTGTACCCTCATGCCTCCTCCACCCCAGAACACAGGACCCCCATCACCGACAGTGTACCCTCATACCTCCACCCCAGAACACAGGATCCCCATCACCGACAGTGTACCCTCATGCCTCCTCCACCCCAGAACACAGGACCCCCATCACCGACAGTGTACCCTCATACCTCCACCCCAGAACACAGGATCCCCATCACCGGCAGTGTACCCTCATGCCTCCACCCCAGAACACAGGATCCCCATCACCGACAGTGTACCCTCATCTACCCCAGAACACAGGACCCCCATCACCGACAGTGTACCCTCATGCCTCCACCCCAGAACACAGGATCCCCATCACCGGCAGTGTACCCTCATCTACCCCAGAACACAGGACCCCCATCACCGACAGTGTACCCTCATGCCTCCACCCCAGAACACAGGATCCCCATCACCGGCAGTGTACCCTCATACCTCCACCCCAGAACACAGGACCCCCATCACCGACAGTGTACCCTCATGCCTCCTCCACCCCAGAACACAGGATCCCCATCACCGGCAGTGTACCCTCATGCCTCCTCCACCCCAGAACACAGGACCCCCATCACCGACAGTGTACCCTCATGCCTCCTCCACCCCAGAACACAGGACCCCCATCACCGGCAGTGTACCCTCATGCCTCCTCCACCCCAGAACACAGGACCCCCATCACCGGCAGTGTACCCTCATGCCTCCTCCACCCCAGAACACAGGACCCCCATCACCGGCAGTGTACCCTCATACCTCCACCCCAGAACACAGGATCCCCATCACCGGCAGTGTACCCTCATGCCTCCTCCACCCCAGAACACAGGACCCCCATCACCGGCAGTGTACCCTCATGCCTCCTCCACCCCAGAACACAGGACCCCCATCACCGGCAGTGTACCCTCATGCCTCCTCCACCCCAGAACACAGGACCCCCATCACCGGCAGTGTACCCTCATACCTCCACCCCAGAACACAGGACCCCCATCACCGGCAGTGTACCCTCATACCTCCACCCCAGAACACAGGATCCCCATCACCGGCAGTGTACCCTCATGCCTCCTCCACCCCAGAACACAGGACCCCCCAACACCGCCAGTGTACCCTCATGCCTCCTCCACCCCAAGAACACAGGACCCCCATCACCGGCAGTGTACCCTCATGCCTCCTCCACCCCAGAACACAGGACCCCCATCACCGGCAGTGTACCCTCATGTCTCCTCCACCCCAGAACACAGGATCCCCATCACCGGCAGTGTACCCTCATGTCTCCTCCACCCCAGAACACAGGACCCCCATCACCGGCAGTGTACCCTCATGCCTCCTCCACCCCAGAACACAGGACCCCCATCACCGGCAGTGTACCCTCATACCTCCACCCCAGAACACAGGATCCCCATCACCGGCAGTGTACCCTCATGCCTCCTCCACCCCAGAACACAGGACCCCCATCACCGGCAGTGTACCCTCATACCTCCACCCCAGAACACAGGACCCCCATCACCGGCAGTGTACCCTCATGCCTCCTCCACCCAGAACACAGGACCCCCATCACCGGCAGTGTACCCTCATCTACCCCAGAACACAGGACCCCCATCACCGACAGTGTACCCTCACGCCTCTTCCACCCAGAACACAGGACCCCTATCACCGGCAGTGTACCCTCATGCCTCCTCCACCCCAGAACACAGGACCCCCATCACCGGCAGTGTACCCTCATACCTCCTCCACCCCAGAACACAGGACCCCCATCACCGACAGTGTACCCTCATGCCTCCTCCACCCCAGAACACAGGATCCCCATCACCGGCAGTGTACCCTCATGCCTCCTCCACCCCAGAACACAGGACCCCCATCACCGGCAGTGTACCCTCATACCTCCACCCCAGAACACAGGACCCTCATCACCGGCAGTGTACCCTCATACCTCCACCCCAGAACACAGGACCCCCATCACCAGCAGTGTACCCTCATCTACCTTAGAACACAGGACAGACCCCATCACCGGCAGTGTACTCTCATCTACCCGAGAACACAGGACAGATCCCATCACCAGCAGTGTACCCTCATCTACCAAAGAACGGACCCCCATCACCGGCAGTGTACTCATCTACCTGAGAACACAGGACGAACCTCATTACCGGCAGTGTACTCTCATCTACCCCAGAACGGACCCCCATCACCGGCAGTGTACCCTCATCTACCCGAGAACACAGGACGGATTCCCCAGCAGTGTAACCTTCTCCCCTGCCCCCATAGAGGAAGACCCTCCTATACAGGATATATGGTGGACTGCCACAGGGGGAAACTCCCCATTATACAGGATCTATAGTGGGCCGCATGGAGACATGCCTGGGGACACAGCTGGGCGAGCATCTGTCCACCTCCCAAGTGGCAAAGAGGTTCATGGGGAGTGGTACGGGCTCTTCTGGCCGCACGATCATCACTCCGCTGAGGTTGGGTCCAGCTTCTAATCCCCGGCCGAGACACAATGACGTGTTCCCTCCATTGCCAGATAGACTGACTGCGCTGCTGGGGAGAATACCACCACTCTTGTCCGCCATCATCTCTTCTTAGGACATCCAGAACCTGGAATGAGACAGGATAACAATATAGCAGTGGTCATTCTTCCATAGGACAGCAGGGAAGAAGTCCTAACCACAAGTCACAACCACTAACAAATCAAGAAGGACCATCATCTGTGTATGGGGTGGAGCATCCTCACCGTTTGGAGGGGTTCTCTACAGTAAGAGCACATACACTGTTTCTGACATTAATGAATGACCACCCACAAACATGAGTAATAACATGGTAAGTGGACGGGACCCTAGGAGAGTAAGAGAACCAAACGTGTGTGGGGGGGAGTGTGTGTGTGTGTGTGTGTGTGTGTGTGTGTGTGTGTGTGTGTGTGTGTGTGTGTACAGAGCCTACACCAGACCGGTGGAGAACCTACAGTAATGCCACGCCAGGTCTACTCGAGAACCAAAGATTTATCAAACGATGCGGCTCCATCCATATAGAGATGTGGAACCTAAGATCTCTCCAACTGTGCGGCTCCATCCATATAGAGATGTGGAACCTAAGAGCTCTCCAACTGTGCGGCTCCATCCATATAGAGATGTGGAACCTAAGAGCTCTCCAACTGTGCGGCTCCATCCATATAGAGATGTGGAACCCAAGAGCTCTCCAACTGTGCGGCTCCATCCATATAAAGATGTGGAACCCAAGAGCTCTCCAACTGTGCGGCTCCATCCATATAAAGATGTGGAACCCAAGAGCTCTCCAACTGTGCGGCTCCATCCATATAGAGATGTGGAACCCAAGAGCTCTCCAACTGTGCGGCTCCATCCATATAGAGATGTGGAACCTGAAACTTCTCCAACTTTATGGCTTCAATAATATAGAGGCAAAGTTGTTTAACACTTAATTTTTATAGCTGAGGCTGTAGAATTGAATATGTGGAACCCAAAACTTCGACAACTCTATGGCTCTATATATACCCAAGATGTAAGACCCAACATTTATTCAACTGTACAGGTCCATCTATACGGAACCCAAAGCTTCTCCAGCACCATCTACGCACACAGTATTTATGACAGGAGGTCATGTGCACGATATATGACAGAAGGGTATATACATCACATATGGGGAGAGGGTATGTAGGCTATATAAAACATGAGAATATATACAGTATAGGAAAGGAGTATGTACACACCATATACAACAGGAGGCTATATACTCACACTATATATTGGGTAGGGTATACGCACCATACATGATGGGAGAATATATACGGGGGGGGGGGGTATATACACAGTGTATGACAGGAGGGTATATACGGGGGGGGTATATACACAGTGTATGACAGGAGGGTATATACGGGGGGGGGTATATACACAGTGTATGACAGGAGGGTATATACGGGGGGATATATAAAGTGAATGACAGGAGGGTATATACAGGGGGATACATACACAGTGTATGACAGGAGGGTATATACGGGGGGGGGGTATATATATATATATACACAGTGTATGACAGGAGGGTATATACGGGGGGGGGTATATACACAGTGTATGACAGGAGGGTATATACGGGGGGATATATACAGTGTATGACAGGAGGGTATATACAGGGGGATACATACACAGTGTATGACAGGAGGGTATATACGGGGGGGGGAAATTATACACAGTGTATGACAGGAGGGTATATACGGGGGGGGGGATATATATATATACACAGTGTATGACAGGAGGGTATATACGGGGGGGAAATATACACAGTGTATGACAAGAGGGTATATACACAATATGACAGGAGGGTATATACGGGGGGGGGGGGGGTATATACACAGTGTATGACAGGAGGGTATATACGGGGGGGGGGTATATACACAGTGTATGGCAGGAGGGTATATACGGGGGGGGGGGGTATATACACAGTGTATGGCAGGAGGGTATATACGGGGGGGATATATACACAGTGTATGACAGGAGGGTATATACGGAGGGGGGGGTATATACACAGTGTATGACAGGAGGGTATATACGGGGGGGGGGGATATATATATACACAGTGTATGACAGGAGGGTATATACGGGGGGGATATATATATACACAGTGTATGACAGGAGGGTATATACGGGGGGGATATATATACACAGTGTATGACAGGAGGGTATATACGGGGGATATATATACACAGTGTATGACAGGAGGGTATATAGGGGGGGGGTATATACACAGTGTATGACAGGAGGGTATATAAGGGGGGGGGGTATATACACAGTGTATGACAGGAAGGTATATACGGGGGGGATATATACACAGTGTATGACAGGAGGGTATATACGGGGGGGATATATACACAGTGTATGACAGGAGGGTATATACGGGGGGGGGGATATATATACACAGTGTATGACAGGAGGGTATATACGGGGGGGGGATATATATACACAGTGTATGACAGGAGGGTATATAGGGGGGGGGTATATACACAGTGTATGACAGGAGGGTATATAGGGGGGGGGTATATACACAGTGTATGACAGGAGGGTATATACGGGGGGGGGGGTATATACACAGTGTATGACAAGAGGGTATATAGGGGGGGTATATACACAGTGTATGACAGGAGGGTATATAGGGGGGGTATATACACAGTGTATGACAGGAGGGTATATACGGGGGGGGGGGGATATATATATACACAGTGTATGACAGGAGGGTATATACGGGGGGGATATATATATACACAGTGTATGACAGGAGGGTATATACGGGGGGGGGGGTATATACACAGTGTATTACAGGAGGGTATATACGGGGGGGGATATATATATACACAGTGTATGACAGGAGGGTATATACAGGGGGGATATATATACACAGTGTATGACAGGAGGGTATATACGGGGGGGGGATATATACACAGTGTATGACAGGAGGGTATATACGGGGGGGGATATATATATACACAGTGTATGACAGGAGGGTATATACGGGGGGATATATATATACACAGTGTATGACAGGAGGATATATACGGGGGGGGGGTATATACACAGTGTATGACAGGAGGGTATATACGGGGGGGGGGGGATATATACACAGTGTATGACAGTAGGGTATATACGGGGGGGGGGGGGGGGGGGGGGGTATGTACACAGTGTATGACAGGAGGGTATATACCGGGGGGATATATACACAGTGTATGACAGGAGGGTATATACGGGGGGGGATATATATATATACACACAGTGTATGACAGGAGGGTATATACAGGGGGGTATATACACAGTGTATGACAGGAGGGTATATACGGGGGGGGGGGGATATATATATACACAGTGTATGACAGGAGGGTATATACGGGGGGGATATATATATACACAGTGTATGACAGGAGGGTATATACGGGGGGGATATATATATACACAGTGTATGACAGGAGGGTATATACGGGGGGGGGGTATATACACAGTGTATTACAGGAGGGTATATACGGGGGGGGGGGGGGATATATATATATATACACAGTGTATGACAGGAGGGTATATACGGGGGGGATATATATATATACACAGTGTATGACAGGAGGGTATATACGGGGGGATATATATACACAGTGTATGACAGGAGGGTATATAGGGGGGGGGTATATACACAGTGTATGACAGGAGGGTATATAGGGGGGGGGGGGGGGTATATACACAGTGTATGACAGGAGGGTATATACGGGGGATATATACACAGTGTATGACAGGAGGGTATATACGGGGGGGATATATACACAGTGTATGACAGGAGGGTATATACGGGGGGGATATATACACAGTGTATGACAGGAGGGTATATACGGGGGGGGGGATATATATACACAGTGTATGACAGGAGGGTATATACGGGGGGGGATATATACACAGTGTATGACAGGAGGGTATATGGGGGGGGGGTATATACACAGTGTATGACAGGAGGGTATATACGGGGGGATTTATACACAGTGTATGACAGGAGGGTATATACAGGGGGGGGTATATACACAGTGTATGGCAGGAGGGTATATACGGGGGGGGGATATATATATACACAGTGTATGACAGGAGGGTATATACGGGGGGGATATATACACAGTGTATGGCAGGAGGGTATATACGGGGGGGGGGATATATATATACACAGTGTATGACAGGAGGGTATATACGGGGGGGGGGATATATATACATAGTGTATGACAGGAGGGTATATACGGGGGGGTATATACACAGTGTATGACAGGAGGGTATATACAGGGGGATACATACACAGTGTATGACAGGAGGGTATATACGGGGGGGGGGATATATATACACAGTGTATGACAGGAGGGTATATATACGGGGGGGGGGGATATATATACAGTGTATGACAGGAGGGTATATACAGGGGGGGGGGTATATACACAGTGTATGACAGGAGGGTATATACAGGGGGGGGGGGTATATACACAGTGTATGGCAGGAGGGTATATACGGGGGGGGGGATATATATATACACAGTGTATGACAGGAGGGTATATAGGGGGGGGGGGGTATATACACAGTATGACAGGAGGGTATATACGGGGGGGGGTATATACACAGTGTATGACAGGAGGGTATATGGGGGGGGGGGGTATATACACAGTGTATGACAGGAGGGTATATAGGGGGGGTATATACACAGTGTATGACAGGAGGGTATATACGGGGGGGATATATACAGTGTATGACAGGAGGGTATATACCGGGGGATATATACAGTGTATGACAGGAGGGTATATACGGGGGGGGGGGTATATACACAGTGTATGACAGGAGGGTATATGGGGGGGGGGTATATACACAGTGTATGACAGGAGGGTATATAGGGGGGGTATATACACAGTGTATGACAGGAGGGTATATAGGGGGGGGGGTATATATATACACAGTGTATGACAGGAGGGTATATAGGGGGGGTATATACACAGTGTATGACAGGAGGGTATATACGGAGGGGGGGGTATATACAGTGTATGACAGGAGGGTATATAGGGGGGGTATATACACAGTGTATGACAGGAGGGTATATAGGGGGGGGGTATATACACAGTATCTGACAGGAGGGTATATACGGGGGGGGGGGGTATATACACAGTGTATGACAGGAGGGTATATAGGGGGGGGATATATACACAGTGTATGACAGGAGGGTATATAGGGGGGGGGATATATACACAGTGTATGACAGGAGGGTATATAGGGGGGGGGGTATATACACAGTGTATGACAGGAGGGTATATAGGGGGGGGGTATATACACAGTGTATGACAGGAGGGTATATACGGGGGGATATATATATACACAGTGTATGACAGGAGGGTATATACGGGGGGGGGGTATATACACAGTGTATGACAGGAGGGTATATACGGGGGGGGTATATACACAGTGTATGACAGGAGGGTATATACGGGGGGGGGGGGGGTATATACACAGTATGACAGGAGGGTATATACGGAGGGGGGGTATATACACAGTATGACAGGAGGGTATATACGGGGGGGATATATACAGTGTATGACAGGAGGGTATATAGGGGGGGGTATATACACAGTGTATGACAGGAGGGTATATAGGGGGGGGGGTATATACACAGTGTATGACAGGAGGGTATATAGGGGGGGGGGTATATACACAGTGTATGACAGGAGGGTATATAGGGGGGGGGTATATACACAGTGTATGACAGGAGGGTATATAGGGGGGGGTATATACACAGTGTATGACAGGAGGGTATATACGGGGTGGGGGGGGGGTATATATTCACCGTACACCCTCGGGGTCTGAATTTTTTCTCACCGATTGATGCTGGAAATCAGCGGGGCTGTAATTATGTGATGTCACAGTCATGTGATCAAGAGAAAGGGGTGGAGTCCTTTACTTTCAGGTCTCTACCGTAGATATCTTAATATACACACTGCACCATATATATCCTAATATACTGCATTATATATATCCCCACTACAGACCCACTGTACCGTATACCCTCTATTACAGACACTCTACCGTATACCTCCTAATACAGACACACTCCACTCTACATACCCAATACAGACTTTAGCTCACATATCCACATATGTCCTAATACATGCCCATATATGTACAGAGGGCCACATATATCCTAATACATGCGCACTTATTATATATACAGTGCTGTACAGATCCTAATAAATGTACACCACCGTATATATCCTAATACATAAACATACTATCCTATGTACATCATTATTATAGTAGTACCGTATACATCCTAGTATACGTACAAAGTGCCATATATATTCTAATACAGTACAGGCATATCCCTTCTATTATATGCCCGAGTACCGTATACATCCTAGTATATGTACAAAGTGCCATATATATTCTAATACTGTACAGGCATATCCCTTCTATTATATGCCTGGAGTACCGTATACATCCTAATACATGTATATAGCTGGTATCATGTGTGCTGAACAGGGTGTATGAGGTTACATATAAGCTTTGCACTACACCGAGGCGGAAACATCCACATCACAACTAGGAAGGAAAGTCTTTATTACTGTCCTATAATGTGACCCCCCCTATACTGGAGACCATGGAGAGCACGCTCCCCCCGGGGGCCCCACATACACAGGCTCAGGTGGAGGGATTCCGACCTACATACAGAAAGGCCATCATGGTGTCCAGACCCGGGGAAAATGAGACCCAACCCTGACATGTGTCCCCCCCCCCGCAGCGTCACAGGAGACCCAACCCTGACATGTGCCCCCCCCCCCGCAGCGTCACAGAGACCCAACCCTGACATGTCCCCCCCCCCGCGCAGCGTCACAGGGACCCAACCCTGACATGTGTCCCCCCCCCCCCCCCCCCCCCCCCGCAGCGTCACAGGGACCCAACCCTGACATGTGCCCCCCCCCGCAGTGTCACAGAGACCCAACCCTGACATGTGTCCCCCCCCCCCCGCAGCGTCACAGAGACCCAACCCTGACATGTGCCCCCCCCCCGCAGCGTCACAGAGACCCAACCCTGACATGTGCCCCCCCCCCGCGGTGTCACAGAGACCCAACCCTGACATGTGTCCCCCCCCCCGCAGTGTCAACAGAGACCCAACCCTGACCATGTGTCCCCCCCCCGCCGCAGTGTCACAGAGACCCAACCCTGACATGTGCCCCCCCCCCCCCCCCCCCGCGGGCGTCACAGAGGACCCAAACCCTGACATGTGCCCCCCCCCCCCCGCGGTGTCACAGAGACCCAACCCTGACATTGTGTCCCCCCCCCCCCCGCAGTGTCACAGAGACCCAACCCTGACATGTGTCCCCCCCCCCCCCCGCAGTGTCACAGAGACCCAACCCTGACATGTGCCCCCCCCCCCCCCCCCCCCCCCCCGCGGTGTCACAGAGACCCAACCCTGACATGTGCCCCCCCCCCCCCCCCCCCGCAGCGTCACAGAGACCCAACCCGTCCCAGGGGCAATGTCACAACCTCCCAGGGGGCGGAGCTACTACTGCTGACTGGGAAGGCGTTTCCGATCTTTGATGGAGTTCCTCTTTCTTTTCTTGCTCAGGAAATTCTCCACTTTTCCTCTTTTCTTTAGATCTTGATATTTGTCAGCAAGTTCCAACTTCCGAATTTCACCTAAAAGCAAAACGGGTATACGGGTCATTACATGTACCGTGATGTATACACCTCGGGGTGCAGAGCGCGCTGTGAGGTCCTGATCCTGTCTCCTCTCCTGGATGTAGTGAGCGTGCTGTGAGGTCCTGATCCTGTCTCCTGGATGTAGTGAGCATGCTGTGAGGTCCTGATCCTGTCTCCTAGATGTAGTGAGCGTGCTGTGAGGTCCTGATCCTGTCTCCTCTCCTGGATGTAGTGAGCATGCTGTGAGGTCCTGATCCTGTCTCCTGGATGTAGTGAGCATGCTGTGAGGTCCTGATCCTGTCTCCTCTCCTAGATGTAGTGAGCATGCTGTGAGGTCCTGATCCTGTCTCCTGGATGTAGTGAGCGTGCTGTGAGGTCCTGATCCTGTCTCCTCTCCTGGATGTAGTGAGCATGCTGTGAGGTCCTGATCCTGTCTCCTGGATGTAGTGAGCGTGCTGTGAGGTCCTGATCCTGTCTCCTCTCCTGGATGTAGTGAGCGTGCTGTGAGGTCCTGATCCTGTCTCCTCTCCTGGATGTAGTGAGCGTGCTGTGAGGTCCTGATCCTGTCTCTTCTCCTGGATGTAGTGAGCGTGCTGTGAGGTCCTAGTCCTGTCTCCTGGATGTAGTGAGCGTGCTGTGAGGTCCTGATCCTGTCTCCTAGATGTAGTGAGCGTGCTGTGAGGTCCTGATCCTGTCTCCTAGATGTAGTGAGCGTGCTGTGAGGTCCTGATCCTGTCTCCTAGATGTAGTGAGCGTGCTGTGAGGTCCTGATCCTGTCTCCTGGATGTAGTGAGCATGCTGTGAGGTCCTGATCCTGTCTCCTCTCCTGGATGTAGTGAGCGTGCTGTGAGGTCCTGATCCTGTCTCCTAGATGTAGTGAGCGTGCTGTGAGGTCCTGATTGTGTCTCCTGGATGTAGTGAGCGTGCTGTGAGGTCCTGATCCTGTCTCCTAGATGTAGTGAGCGTGCTGTGAGGTCCTGATCCTGTCTCCTAGATGTAGTGAGCATGCTGTGAGGTCCTGAACCTGTCTCTTCTCCTGGATGTAGTGAGCGTGCTGTGAGGTCCTGAACCTGTCTCCTGGATGTAGTGAGCGTGCTGTGAGGTCCTGATCCGGTCTCCTCTCCTGGATGTAGTGAGCGTGCTGTGAGGTCCTGAACCTGTCTCCTGGATGTAGTGAGCGTGCTGTGAGGTCCTGATCCTGTCTCCTCTCCTGGATGTAGTGAGCATGCTGTGAGGTCCTGAACCTGTCTCCTGGATGTAGTGAGCGTGCTGTGAGGTCCTGAACCTGTCTCCTGGATGTAGTGAGCGTGCTGTGAGGTCCTGAACCTGTCTCCTGGATGTAGTGAGCGTGCTGTGAGGTCATGTGTACCAGTGTTCACCTTTCTTGAGGTAGAATGGCTTCTTCCCTTGCTGGGCGCGCTCTATCTGCTGTGTCTTGAATTCGGCTTCTCTTTGTCGCAGTTTCTGCTTCTTTTTGGCTGCTTCTTCCTGCTGATTCTAAATAGAACAACAATGATAAATGAAGAGCGGAGAAAGGGGCCTCCGGGTCCCGTCCCCTAGGTGGGCGCCCCTCACCATCCGCTGCAATAAATGCTCCAGCTGCTCCCTCAGCGCTGGATCCCGAGTCTTCTTAAGCTTCTTCTCCAAATCCTGTTAAAAGATTCACGGAGTTTAGTGATAGGCGGGCAGAGGACCCCCTCGCAGGTGAAGACCCTCAAGAACGACAATACACAGGCCCAGAATCACAGACAGAAGACAACTAATCCTGCGCTACAGAAGCATCAGTCATGTAATCCTGCCTGTGATGATGGGAAGGGATCTCTACAGAACAGGAGGGGTCAGCCTATAGTGACTGGCGGCTCCTGTGCTATCTGTATATATAGGTGTTACCTGTCAGTGTAATCCTGCCTGTGATGATGATGGGAAGGGATCTCTACAGAACAGGAGGGGTCAGCCTATAGTGACTGGCGGCTCCTGTGCTATCTGTATATATAGGTGTTACCTGTCAGTGTAATCCTGCCTGTGGTGGTGATGGGAAGGGATCTCTACAGAACAGGAGGGGTCAGTCTATAGTGACTGGCGGCTCCTGTGCTATCTGTATATATAGGTGTTACCTGTCAGTGTAATCCTGCCTGTGGTGCTGGTGATGATGATAAGTGACAGCACAGGAGGGGTTTGCTGGTCTCCCCTCCTTTATATACTATATCCCTCTCTCCATCGGGCCTACTAGGACCCATCACTGTGAGACAGAACATGGAAGCACCTCCTTCTCTTTGCTCTTGATCTTGTCTAGGAAGCTGTACGTCTTCTCAAACACTTCCGGCTTAAATTCTCCAGAGAGATCATCAAATCGGGGATCACGACCAATCTGTAAGTAAATAACAGAATGGATTAAGGAAGTGCGGGAACTCCGGCCCATCAGCCTCCTGCAGGCCACCACCTCACCACAGATCACCGACCACTAGGGATGAGCCAACTTTTGAAAAGCTCATTTCGATCCGGCAAACTTTCGTTAAGTTTGGATTTTGACAGCCTGAGAGCGCCGGGCCTGACATGGTTGGTAAGACACTGGGGCAGGTTGGACTGCAGTCAGAGCGGCGGATGGTTGCAAGGTGGTGGAGGCAGAACCTGTGCAGAACTGGCCCCCGAAAGCACTGGGGAGGTGACAGCGACAAGAATGGGCCAACTTTCTGGTGGTCTTCTGGGGGGATGTTGACCCAATGGGCAGTAACAGACATGTACTACCCTAGCCAATAATTAAAGGAGCAGACATCAGCACTGGGGAGCACGGTCCTGGACACCAAGAATCCCAATGAGTCGCCAACATTTTTCTTCAAAACTGTGCAGTGATGGGACTTTTTTTTTTTTTTTTTAAACTTTTTGTTGTTGCGGCTAAACGGGGTTCTCCAGTTTTTTTAACCTGATTGTAAAGATATGAACTGATTTTCCCTTAATAAATTCGATAAGCTTGAACAGTGAAGTTGCATTCATGTGTCTTGGTTGATCCTGTCACATTACATTATTGATTAGGCAGCACCCAGGTATATCTGAGGAGACTAATTTAAGGTCTCACCCTAACAGGGGTGACAGCACACATCTTAATATTCACAGAAAACCAGGATACAGGGGATTATAGGAGTAATGGTCCCTTGTATCCTGGTCTATTCGGTGAATAAAGTACAATTTTGTGTCGCCGTTGTTATTTTTACTAGATTTGTAATGAACTTTCTCAAAGTTCGGTTCACTCATCCCTACCGACCACCACCAGCGCTGGGCAGGACAGTCACTAAAGGGTTAAAGGAGACACTATACGGCATCCACACATGTTCCCCAAACAGTACAGAGATCTTAGCGTCCCAAGAGAGCGGGCACAGGAAGTTACCCCCACCCCTGGCGGAGCTGACCGCGCCTTACCTCTATAGACCAGGGACCAAAGCGGGAAAATGGAGCACAATAAAGACATTAGTAGACAGGCCATGGACCAGGGGTGGGGGAAGGTGTCACCTCAGCACACGCCATGGACGGGGGGGGGGGGGGGGTTAGGGTTACCTTTAGACACACCCAGTCAGGCTCTAACCTGTTGCGCTGGTGCAAGAGCTCTTCTGCATCTCCTTTCTTCCACAGACAGCGCCGCCATCTTGGTGTGTTATACGTTACGTGAAGGATCAGATTACAGCTGATCACTCACATCTGGCACAGTGTGATCGGCCACAGAACCATGGAGTCTGAAGATTGTGCTAAGCCGAGACCCCCTTCCCGCACCCTGGGCCTCTCCTCACCCTTTTCTTGGCTGGGACCACCTTCCTCAGGAACGGCACCGCTTTCTTAGAGGACATTTCCAGGGGTCTAAATACAATAACATAAGTCATAGATCTCACTATGGAGTAACACAGAAATGCTTTACTGTGTCACCCCCCCCCCCTCCCCCAAGCATGGTACACCCTCCCCCTAGCAAGGTACACCCGCCCCCCTCCTCCAAGCAAGGTACACCACCCCCCCTCCTCCTCCTCCAAGCAAGGTACACCCCCCCCCCCCCCTTCTCCTCCTCCAAGCAAGGTACACCCCCTCCTCCAAGCAAGGTACACCCCCCCCTTCTCCTCCTCCAAGCAGGGTACACCCCCCCCTCCTCCTCCAAGCAGGGTACACCCCCCCCCTCCTCCTCCCAAGCAGGGTACACCCCCCCCCCTCCTCCTCCAAGCAAGGTACACCCCCCCCCTTCTCCTCCTCCAAGCAGGGTACACCCCCCCCCTTCTCCTCCTCCAAGCAGGGTACACCCCCCCCTTCTCCTCCTCCAAGCAGGGTACACCCCCCCCTCCTCCTCCAAGCAAGGTACACCCCCCTCCTCCTCCTCCAAGCAAGGTACACCCCCCTCCTCCTTCTCCAAGCAGGGTACACCCCCCCCTCCTCCTCCAAGCACGGTACACCCCCCTCCTCCTCCTCCAAGCAAGGTACACCCCCCTCCTCCTCCTCCAAGCAAGGTACACCCCCCCTCCTCCTCCTCCAAGCAAGGTACACCCCCCTCCTCCTCCTCCAAGCAAGGTACACCCCCCTCCTCCTCCTCCAAGCAAGGTACACCCCCCTCCTCCTCCTCCAAGCAAGGTACACCCCCCTCCTCCTCCTCCAAGCAAGGTACACCCCCCTCCTCCTCCTCCAAGCAAGGTACACCCCCCTCCTCCTCCTCCAAGCAAGGTACACCCCCCCCTCCTCCTCCTCCAAGCAGGGTACACCCCCCCCCTCCTCCTCCAAGCAGGGTACACCCCCCCCTCCTCCTCCTCCAAGCAGGGTACACCCCCCCTCCTCCTCCTCCAAGCAGGGTACACCCCCCCTCCTCCTCCTCCAAGCAGGGTACACCCCCCCTCCCCCAAGCAGGGTACACCCCCCCTCCCCCTCCTCCAAGCAGGGTACACCCCCCCTCCCCCTCCTCCAAGCAGGGTACACCCCCCTCCCCCTCCTCCAAGCAGGGTACACCCCCCCTCCAAGGTTACAGACAATCTGTCACTTATGGGAACATCCTCCATGCTGTCGGCATGTTCTCCTCTTACTCATGTCAATGGTGGCACTTGCCATTTACACAGAAAGATTATCTGACCTGATGTCTGTTTATAGTCTGTTTCTGGCTTTGGCTTTAAGTCTTTGGCAGATAATCTGTCCGATAATCTTTCTGTGTAAATGGACCCTTAGATCTCCATGACACTTGCTGGGTGCCACAGCTCCCTTTGAGTAACTGGCAGGCGGCAGCCAAGATGGGCGGCTATAGAACCTACCGATTCTTATCCAGTTGCTTGCAGTCACCTGACAGCTTTCCTCCTCGAGACCCCTGCACCGTCTTATAGAAAGCTTTAGTCCCCACTTTCTTCTGAACTTTGATGATCTCCTCAAAAGACATCGAGGAAAAGTCTGGTGAAAAGAACCCAAAACATCAGAGGGATCAGGAGGGCAGCCCCCCAAAGACCAGATCTACAGAGGGATCAGGAGGGCACCCCCCCCCCCCAAAGACCAGATCTACAGAGGGATCAGGAGAGCACCCCCCCAAAGACCAGATCTACAGAGGGATCAGGAGGGCACCCCCCCCC